>NC_053024.1:737657944-737843169 GCF_003073215.2 Triticum urartu
CATAACCTTCAGCCTCACTATCAAACATCTTGCTGACAACATTTACATACTCGAACATACTCTCATCACTTGCATACGCCATGTCTTCCTGCATATGACATGTGAGGGAAACCAATCATCAACATCTTTCTGTTTATCAATGTTGCAGGTGTAAAATAGCTCATAGGCAAAGACAAGTGCATGGAAAAGACTTTGCTGGTTTGACATGTGAGGGAAACCAATCATCAACGTCCAACAAGTAGTATCTCATCTTCCTTTAAACTATATTTCATGCGCTATGCAAACCTAAAGTGATGATGACTTTAATAAACTAAATTAAGTGAACTATGGAACCAGTATCTCATCTTCCTTTACTATATCTCATCTCAAACGTCAACATCTTACTTAAACAAACATGATGCGATTAGCTCAAGAGAAACTATGCCACGATGAAGCTTTCCATTCGTTGTTCTAGTCCGTACCCGGATCTTGTGGGGTTGAGGTTGTACTGCATGCACGGTGGAGGGGCGCAACAGCCAAGAGAACGAGAAGAACGCCAAGCCGAATTCATACCTTAAGGATGGTACGCGCGAAGAGATGGGATCGCCCGCCGCGGTCGCCGCCGATTCAGCCGGCGCAGATCCGGCCTTCTTCTTCTTCGGTGACGGCATGGGGGCTGGGGTTGGTTGGGTGGAGGACGAGGACGATGAATTTATTCCTCTCGCCGGGCAGGTCGAGGACGGAGAAGGTCAGGAGCGGCGAGCGGCGACGAATAGATCGGAGGAGGATTCTAAATTAAATTGCATGCACTAGGGAAACCTAAATCGATGATGACTAAAAAAATCAAAGTAGGAATGTAAGCTATGAAACAAAGTAAGTTTATGGCCTATCTCCTGCAGGCATTGATATCTCCTGCTGCATCAAGAAAAACAAGCCTACTTTCAGAACAAGCATTGATATCTCCCGGCGGCCTAACCGAGGGGCCAACCGCAGAGTATAGATCCATCTACGAGGAAGTTGGAGTTTTTGCCAATAGTCACTTCCAGCGGGCCAATCAAATGGGGAGGATTTGAGATTCGGGCGATTCATACCTTAGGATGCAAGCCCGGAAGCGATGTGATCGGCGGGGGCGAGTTCCTATAGTGCCGCCGCCGACACTGCCGCCGCAGATGTCGCGCCTTAATCTTCTTTCCTGAAGCCGAGCACGTCGTTTATAGTGAATGGGACGAGGTGGAGGACGACGACGCCGCCGCCGAAGGTGTTGGTTCCTCTCGCCGGGCTCGTCGGACAGAAGGAAGAGGACGGGAACGAGAACTTGATGAGAACGAGGACTGGATCTAGACGTCGTGGACGTGATCGGTTCAAAACAGAATATTTTACCCTGAACCATTATGCCCTTCTCTGATTAAACTAATTAAGTTAATTCATTTTTAATCCCCCACCAGATCGGACGGCCAATAAAAATCGGAGGGGTAAGTACTCGAAAGTACTGCCAGTACTTTCTCAATCACCGTAAAACACCTCAATAAAATAACTAGGTGAACAAATTGGTGTTTATTATCACCTCCTGACAATATATCAATGATCCTATCATGTATGGTTATGCTTTTAGTCTTTCATAATTCCAATGGTTGGTAGATATATGTATAGATAATTGTGTCGTGTATGGGACCAAATCCTCACGTGTTCCCGATATTTCTGCAGTGTGTATTTGATTAGTGATGCTTTGCCTTGTTGGATTCATGCAGCCATCTCTCTGTAAAGATGTCGTCGCCGGTGTCCAATTCCAAGAAGTTGCGCGGATCAGCAGCACATGGTGTTGACAGGCTCAGCAGCCTTCCTGACCCGCTGCTCCATCTTGTGATGTCCTTCCTGCCGATGCCAGAAGTCGTCCGCACATGCTTGCTCTCCCCAAGGTGGCGTGATCTCTGGGCCTCCGTGCCCTTCATCCACCTAGACTACAATGACTTCGTGGATGGTGAGGATGATCAGGAGAAGAGAGAGATGGATCAGAATAGGCTGCATAAGTTTGGGGATCACTTGCTACTCTTGCGGGATGGCACTCTACCCTTGGATGAGGCTCGGATCTTATTCAGAGATGGTGATTTTGAAACCAAATGTGATACGTGGATTCGTCATGCCATCAGGCATAAAGCTCGTTTGCTTCATGTCTATGGTTCTAGCGACATCAGAATAATATTCGACAACAGGTCAATGTTTTCTTCTCAGCACCTGAGAAGAATCAAACTCCAAGAGGTCAGTTTGGATGACAGTTTTTTCAAGCTGCTGAATTTTGACTTCCATGTGCTTGAACATCTAGAGCTGGGGCATTGCAATGTCTTGGACCCGCAGCAGATGTCATCAAGGTTGCTCAAGACTATACGCATATCCTGCTGTTATTTCAACCAAGGTCTCGAGATTTGTGCTCCAAACCTAAACCATCTGTCTATCCTCGACCCAACATATCCTGCTGTTTTCTAGTAACCAGGGATTTGCATTATCTAGTTACAACTTCTATAAGTCTAAGATCTGGTGTTCTCCAAGGCAATCGAGGCAAAATATTGGATTATAGTATACTCCATGGCCTCTCACATGTCACAGCCTTGGAGTTGTATCACCATTATCTGAGGTACGATTGATTGGGCTTTCCTTTTTTCACATTTATGTGACATGCTAGTTTAGCTGAATATTATCTACTGCGTTGCTAGATTTTCTAGTATTAGGTACCTCTTGATATCAGTGCAAGACACAATCTTCTTTATTGTTTAACCAACTATTTTACAAATCCTATTTGTCATGTTGCTATTATAACTAGCTTCATTAATTTCATCTTTGATGAACATGAAGCACGCATTCGAGAGGGGTTTGCAAACATGCCCAGTGTTTGGCAACCTCACAAGTCTGGTGCTGGACGAATGGTGCATGGCTTCCGACTTCACTCCGCTGCTTCTCATTCTCCGGCACTCCCCTAAACTGAAGGATCTGACCTTTAAGCTCAAAATGGTAATACTCCTTTAAGATAGATTTGCCTATGTAGTGTGGAACCTTGAACTAATGTGCTACCCTGCTGTCTCTTGGCACACTGAATGCAGGAGCAGTGTGGAACATGCAAGGATGTTGACCGTCATCTGTCAGCGAGTAAGGAATCGTCACCGGAGAACTATCCTACCATCGAGAGGACTGTGATCTACTGCGGCAAAGATGATCCAAGGGTGAGCGCATTGGTGCAGGTGCTGCTACCGATTGTCATCCCATGCGGGGAAATTAGCATCAAAGGTCACTAGTAGTATCAAACACATTCCTCACTCAAGTATGGTTTGATCTCGGCATAGTGGCTCCCTCCTCTGGCGAGCGCAGAGTCCTCAATTTTTTTTCTTGAAAACTCAGTTAAAAAATGTTTCTTTGGGAAAGAAATAGGAGACTGGAGTCTTTGTTGCAACAAAAAAAAAATCATCACGCGTCTACGCGATTCGTTTCTTTGTTTTCGCGTATGTGCCATGCAGCAAAAGAGTTAAAAAATGAGGAAAATCTAACGCGTGCGCCTGAGAGGTTTGATGCGTACTCGACAACACAAGCGAATCGAAGCAGGCCGTCGAATAGACAACCTGTCAAATGGGCGCTGGACAGGGCGCTTGATCTTGCGACTACAGGAAGGGAGAATGGACTGAAACCTGCCAAGACCCTAGCTAAGTGGCGGCCTCCTGCCATGGGGTCACTGAAACTGAATGTTGATGCGAGTTTGTGCGAAAATGATCATCATGGCAGCACCGGAATCATCATCCGTGATCATATGGGTAACCTGATCAGAGGACAAGCGATCTGGTATTATTGTCTCCTCACTGCTAATTGCCGAGACGTATGCCACTTCGGGATGGGGTTCGTCTGCTGGCCTATGATATTGGTCTCCGATCTGTGATTATAGAGTGATGCCCACCAATTTGTGAGATGGCTGGATCAAGGTACCTATGACAGATCACCACCGATGGTTGTGTGCCGGGAGTAAAAGAGCCAACTGCAAGTTTTGATTCTTTCACTGTTGATTACATCGGGAGAGAAGGAAATCGGTGGCACATATTTGTGCCAAGCAACCTAGAACTACTACTAGACGTAGATGTCTTTGGATCACCTTTGTTCAAAAAAAAAAATAGCTTATGCTTTGCAGTTTGATTGTAACCCCGATTATATATATAATGAAAACGAAGCAGGTCGTACGTATAGTCGGTATAGAGGAGACGCACGAAGCGTCCAAGTAATTAACAAGGGTCTGGCCCAAACATTGCAAGCGTACATCCTTCTGCTGGATAAGATCCAATCCACCCGCCGTACGTACGTGCGTACGATGTCGGCGCAGATGTCTTCCAACCTCCCCGACGAACTCCTCGACCTGGTCTACGGCCGGATCGCCAACCCGCTCGGCCGCGTGCGCTTCGCCGCCGTCTGCCGGGCGTGGCGCGCCGTAGCATCATGGCGACCGCCTCCGCCGCCTCTCCCGATGCTGCTCCTCTCCACGTACGACCGGGCCAAAACCAAGGACCTTCCCCTCTACTGCCTTGAGGATGGAGGGCTCCTGCGTGTCCGCCTTCCACGCACGCCCAAAGGCGCGGCGCGCAAACGGATCGTCGGATCTCACCAAGGTGGATGGGTTGCCATGGTGTCCGCTGGCCGCGTCATGGTACTTAACGTCTTCTCCCGCGCCAAGGTGGTGCTCTCGACTAAGCAAGGCGATTACTCCATGGACCCCTCCAAAATCTCCAAAATCATCTTCTCGGAGGAACCCACCTCCGAGACTTGCGTCCTTGCCGCCATCACCCATGGCTGGATGGTCGCTCTTTGCAGAGTTAATTCTACTACAGGGTGGACCGTGAAAGCATGTGGCATGGGGATGCTCAAGGATATAGCCTTCTACCATGGGGAGCTCTACGGGCTCCTCCAACTAGATGGTCAGGTGGTCAGATTGCTGAAGTTCGGCACCAGCAGCAGCACATATGAACTTGTACTGGTCACGACCATCCAGACCATGGTCACCGAAAGCCTTCCTTATCTCTTGATGGAGGACGACGACGACGCGGTTGTGCATGCCATCTACATCTTCGAGATGGGCAACAAGCTGACGATGGCGGTCAAGACCGGAGAGTTTTTCTTCAGGCTATATGAGCTACTCATATGTGCCAACGCTAACTCTAGGTGGGGAGAGATGACAAGCTTGCATGACTACGCACTATTCTTGGGCCCAACGTGCTCCACAGCTGTGGAGGTGTGTGCGGAAGGGCGTGGCGGGGTGCAGAGAAACCACATCTATTACTCCAATGAAAGATATGGCCATCTTCCTCTTCATAAGAGGTATCTCACAAAAATTGCCGATGGTCGTGCCGTGTCCTACGACGATGATGAAATACCGTGTTACGACGGGAAGGTGATTGTGTCACAAGGAATTTATGGTGAGCGTGGCGTTCAAGCTGCCATGTGGCTTGTCCCACCACACATCTAGCAGACTAGCAGGATTTTTAAATCAAAGTTTGTGATGACAAGAAGGTGATTGTGTCATGTGGATTTTATTCTGAGCGTGGCGTTTAAGCTTCCGTAGATATGTCTAGCACCATCCATAAGTCATTATCAATGGCAAGACACATGCTTGTAATGCAATGAAATTCTCTCATGACTCTGTGCATTGTGTGATGCAGACACCCGACACGAGGTAAGTCCTCCTTTTAGAAAGCAACGTCACTTGCTTACCCTTTTTTTGCCGGCCCTCAACAAGCCTCGGAGAGACCCCACCGCAATTTGGCAATTTTGGAGACATGTGAGCATCGCTCGGTATTGTACAAGAAATTTGGCGAATGCATGTTATATGTAAGTTGTAAAATTAAGGAAAACATTCAAAAATCTCCGGGCTGATCACTTCGCTTCATGGGCCGCCTCCATTGCGCTACACATGTCCCTGTGAGGGTCCACCCCACCACTATCCTTATCTCCAAGAACCCGCCCCGTCCAAATTTTTTTCTCCCTAAGTTTGTCTTGTTCCTTGAACCGAGTTTTCTCGAGACCATCTCATTGCGGTCGTACGCCATGGCGGCAGCAACCCTCTCTGGACACACTGTTGTAGTCTCTGCTCCACCGTCAGTCCCATTGCTGCAAGCGGCGGGACCACACAAAGGTGACCACTGCTGCCGTGAAAGGCGTGGTGTCATAGGAGAACCTATTGCCAGTTGCCACCCCTTCGCAGGACTCTGCAGCCACATCATGGTTGCCATCGTCGTTTGCTGCAGGCTGGAGGCGAACCAACACCAACCAAGTCGCCGAGGTTGCAGTTGTGTCGATGCTGCAACCCACCCCGTGTACAAGGCCCAGTAAAATGTATGCTACGAAAAAAAAACTAACCCCAATTGCACAGCACAAATACGACTCGCAGGGCGAACGATCCTACGATATATAGGGTCGCGCTATTCGTCACCCTGGGTGAGGAATAGTTATTCTTCACCCCCCTCTATTTTACCATCAATGCATCGTAATTTTACGTTCAGTAAGTTTCGTCTTATTTCCGACGCAAAAAGGGACCGTAAGAAAATATATAATCATTGTAAAAAATATTTTATGTCATGTAAAATTACAAATGTAAAAACATAGTCTAAAATACACATAAACTGCAAATTTTCTTGTCTTATGACCTATTTTTTTATTTTTTATGTCAAATTTTTCGTAGTGAATCAATAGGAATGTAACTATTTGAATTCGAAACGTAATTTAATTATGAAATGATCGTAAGATTACCTCGGGTGAAGAATAACTTATTCTGCACCCTGGGTGATAAATAGTAACACTATATATATATATATATACCCTCCTGCAATTGCTCCCTACCACCCTCGCCACCTGTTTGCACCGCCACGCCGATGCTGCGGTTTGTTGATGACTCGTCGGTCGGCGTGCAGCGCACGGCCATCTGCATCACCACTGTCGTGAGAGGCTAGGCGTCAGGTGATTTTGTGGTAGGCAACTTTCTTTTTTTGAGACTAGTTGTGGTACGCAACTGAGTATATATATATATATATATATATATATATATATATATAGCAAACAGGTGGCGAGGGTGGTAGGGAGCAATTGCAGGAGGGCGTCAGGGCGAGGAGCAAGACAACGGCATTCGAGGACCTCAAAGTTAGGATCCTCGGCGGTCTGCAATTCAACATTGGTTCTATTTCTAATCCCTCGTCTAATTATTTGTCATGCAGAGGCTGGGTGTGGGCAATCTCACATGCTTCATAATTATTCACAAGTTCAGTACTCTCATGATGCTGTCAAATAAGAAAATCAAGAGCCAAGCAGCAAACAGCAAAATAACCTCTTGGACAGCAATAAACAATTCTGAATTTTCTATTAGTGAAGTGTTGTCCATAATACAACCACAAACTAAGGATCAGAGTAGTCCCTTGGACACTACTTTTTGGAACAAGAAGGTTTACCTGAATCAAACCATACAAACATTTCTGAATTTTTGGCTAGACAAATGGTACTACTATAATATCATGAAATAAAAAATATATCATTTCCTATCACAGCATCTATGAGATCAGTTATGCTTGTGCCATGCAAACCACTTCACTGCTATTACAGAAAACATATCAGAATCTTATGTATTACTACCAATTTGCTGGCTTAGGTTCGGCACTTTTTCTGCTAATCATCTAAGCAGAGAGGATTATGATACTATTAATCACTGTAATGCCTTTCTATTGACTCATCATCAGAGCTGAATGTGCAAATCTACAAGAGCTTTGTTGGGGTTGGAGTTGATTCATCTGTAATCAGTGTTGGTCCTGCTGCTGCAGTCCATAAATTTTCAGAGTCTGAACAAACACACACACTTGGATAGACAGAATTATGTTGTTTAATTCTCCAGACATTTTGGATAACTAAGCTAATCAGGTGACTGTAGCTCCAGGAAAAACACAAATAAAGAACAATCGATTAAAACAAAACGAGCTCATAATATCCTTTTGATTCCCTGATGGTAGTTGGCGCCTAGCTAAGCATAAACGAGCTCATAACCGGTTACAACAAGTTTATAAAATTATAAAGATTTTAACAGCAAGTTTATTTTACACAAACAGGATGATGAAAAGGAGCTGCCATGGAAGAAAAGAGAGCACGTGCACAAGGGAAATGAATGAAAAGGAAAATCTCTGAAAACATGAAGTTTAAAACTAATCTCCTGATGAGCTCGGGCTTAAGCAGAACTACCGAGGATACCTTGAAGATAACGCAAACTCCTCTTCCATACTATACTGCCTGGACAATTCCGCGCTCCTACTTCCATCTGCAGTCCGGGGACAATTTCTTACATCACCCTCCTCATGTCCCCTGGATGCTTGAGTGCCTTCGAGTTTGATCTCCACTTGCTTCATGGATGGACGATCCTCTCCTCTTAATGTTATACACATTGCTGCAATTGCTGCGACTTCTTCAATTTCGCTGCCTCCTTCTTCCATTACTTGCGGATCTAGTATCTCTGACAAATTACCTTGTGTGAATAAGGTAGAAAAATGTGTGACAAGGCCTTCCTCTTCAGAAGAGACGTATGAAAATGGTTTCTTTCTAGTCAACAACTCTAGAAGCAGGACACCGAAGCTGTACACATCACTTTTTTCAGTGAGACGCCCAGTATAGAAGTACATGGGGTCCAGATATCCTCTTGTACCTTGCACTCTTGTTGTGATCCCTGGTCTATCCACCGGAACATATCTTGAAGCTCCAAAGTCTGCAACTTTTGCTGTTAGAGTATCATCCAAAAGTATGTTAACAGACTTGATATCTCTATGGATGATGGGTACTGAAGCTGTTGAGTGAAGATGAGCTAAAGATCTGGCAGTCTCAGTTGCTATCCGTAGCCTATCATTCCATGACAACGATTTTGGCCCATCAACATGAAGATGATCATAAAGGGTACCGTTGGATATAAACTCATAGACCAACATGGGGACCTCTGTTTCAAGGTAACAACCATAGAGTTTTACAACATTTCTATGGTTGATCTAGGACTGGACGCTCGAGCGAGCTTTTCGGCTCGGCCCGAAACTCGCTCCAGCTCGGCCCAACTCAGCTCGGCCCGACAAGAAAATAGGCCGAGCCGAGCTAGCAAATTTAGGCCCGTTCGACGACCGAGCCGAGCCGGTTTCCGCTCGGTCCAACTCGGTGGCTCGTTTTGCAGCCCAATTAATTTTTTTTAGATAATTCTCAGCCCATTTCCTAGACATAGCAGCCTACAGGAGCAGCCCAAGCCCATTAAAAGCACCCCGACTCACATGTGCGTCCCCCAGCGAGCGAATGCAGCCGCCGCTGCTTAGGGTTTGCGCCTTGCCGCCCTGCCGCCGTCCAGCCAGTGGCCACCACCCTACGCCGTGCTCCTCGCCGCGCATGAAGCTGTATGGCTCGCCGTCGACACCGACGGCGTACGTGCCTGTTCGCCGCTGCGCCGGACGCCGCCGTTCGTCGTTGTCGTGATTCCTCGCCGGCAAAAGCAGGTATGGCCTGCAGTCCATGCCCTCCTCTCCCGACGATGACCCCAGCAGCCGGCCACGCGGAGGAGACTTTGCGAGCACACACACGCGCCCACACTTCACCGGCGTCGCCCGGCGGCGCGCATGCACACACCGGCCGCTCCCATGCATACTGAAGACTGAACATACACATCGGCGCTCACTCACACGAGCCGCTCGGGCTGGACCGAGCAGGAGGCAAGACGAGCCGAGCCACTAAAAGTAGGCTCGTTCACCAACCGAGCCGAGCCGAGCCAGCTCGCTCATGGGCGAGCCAAAGCCTAGCTCGGATCAAACTCGGCTCGGCTCGGCTCGTGTCCAGCCCTAGGTTGATCAATGATAGGATAGCAACCTCATTAATGAATTCATCAATCTCCTTTTGAATCACCGCCTTTGGTTTCTTGATGGCTACAACATGAAGATCTGATAGGATCCCTTTGTAGACTGTACCATGCCCACCACCACCAAGCTCACGAGATTTACCAAATCTGTTTGTTGCCTTCTCTAGCTCATCTAAGGTAATAATCATTCTTTCTGCAATATCAGCTCTTTGTGATACCAATTGTTGCAACAATTGTCCACGGTTTTTTTCGAAGAACTTCTGTTTCAACATTTGCGCTCTTCGATGTTTGAATCTCTTGTGTGTGAAGGATCCAACGAGAAGGAATACTATGATGCCTGTCCCAACAGCAACTCCTATGCTGAGGTATATACCTACAAAGATGTACATGGTATTATTCATTTTCAATATCATTGGATTAGTATTATACACTTGGTCTACAGTTACTCAACAGCAGGAGTAATCAACAAAGTTCACTCAAAAGTAACTTTTTGGCAAGAAGAAAATTGTGTCAGAGTTCAAGTTGGACCAAGAAACGTACATCAAGTTCTCTTCTTATTAATTATGATTAACAAGCAAGTATTTTCACAGGAAGAAGCAAATTAAATCGATTAGTATCTACACTAGAATGCCAATATGTATTGCTTGAAAGGAATACCAAGTGGAATACAATACTTGTCTTGATGTGAAATTAACCAGGAGGAATGTTGCAGCATTGCTTACCTGTAGATAAAGGCTTGCGGCGACCTGGAGGCAAAAGTGAAATAGACAAGGTTAAAAACTATAGACGAACAAGAAAATTAATAGCGTAAACACATACTCCCTCCATCCCGAAATATAAGATCATTTTTGACACTAACTTAGTGTCAAAAATGGTTTTATATTTTGGGATGGAGGGAGTATATTATAATCGTAGATAGAGGTTCTAACCTTTACAACCGTCCACGAGGTAGGGGTTGCTGCCGCGCTTATCGTAGGCATACATGCACTGGCATACATAGCCTCTGCTTCCTCCTTTGCAGTTGCTGTTCTTGCTCTTGCAGAGCTTGCGGGCTACTTCTGCCGGACAGCCCGGATGCGCCTTCATGCCAGCAGGTCGCGGTAAGCCCTGAATGACCTCCCACTGCAGAACTTGGGGAACCTGCACCTTGGCTATTCCCTCCCGCTCCACCATTTCCTTGGACAACCGTCGCCGATCGAACCACCCCTCCTCTGCGATTAGCGCGTACCCTGGATGTAACGTCAAGTCCTGGTTGGCGTTCTTGTTGAGCTTTTGAATTGACAGCTGTGTGGGCAAGCCGTTAGAGGACATGGAGATGTGCGCCTGGCAGCAGCCTATGCCGTAGCAGTTTCTGCCTGTACGCCCCAGTGCCTTCTCGATGTAGGTTTCACTAGCGTTGGAGGGGCAGAAGGAGCCACAACCGCTGATGAAATCCTTGTTGCTATCTGAGTTCAGCGTCACCTGAAGGTTGCAGCCCAACAGGATGAACTCGTTGCTAGTCGATAGCGAGTAGGGTGCCTCCGAGTAGTTGCCAAGCATAAAATAACCTTCTGAGAAGCGCACCGTGAAAATGGCGTTGGTGCTGATGACGCGCACCGTGTTGTTCCAGAGGGAGATCTTTGCGACATGGAAGGACATGTACGAACCGAGGACGAGGTCGCGGAGGACGAGGAGTGGCTTAGCAGGTTGCTGGCTTGTATCACAGGTGAGGCTGAACCCAGGCCAGTAGCAATCGGCAGAGCCAATGCCGAAGGGGTATGGCACGTCTACATCACCGCAGGACGTACTGCAGTTACCTAATTGAAAAAATAACAACGTCATACTAATTCATTGTTCTCAATTTCTGATGGATTTGGGCTAACTCTTAGGACAGCACGTGCCTAGAGGTGTAATTAGGCTCTAAAGTGATCATGATGCAGATTGAAATTTTTTTTGCCTGTCTATTTTGTCTCACTCATGGTATAATATATATTGCCAGAGTGGTAGACCGTGTGTTCTCATATTACTGCTGCTGTCTCCTGTAGTTTATTTGTTTTCATTTTTGGTAACATCCCAAATGGAGCTTTGCTGGAGACCCAGTGAGGTTTGTTTGTAATTTCAGAATGTTTTTTCAACTGAATGATCCTAATTGTACTTCTATGATGCAAAAATTGTACGTGGTTTTATCTGATGAATATTTTGCTGCTGCTAAAATTTTTTTGCCAGGAAGTTTAATCAGCAAAATGATTTTCACACAGATTTTATGGATAACATCTTGAGATGTGCAGGGAGATGTACGGCGATGGAATGAGATGTGAGTGAGGTGAGGGCTTGTGCCGGTGTTGTGATAGTGAGATGTGAGTGAGGGCTTGTGCCGTCATTGCCGTGCGGTGATAGATACGAGTGAATTGTTCTTTTTAAGTAAGAAAAAAATGAGCATCTAGCTGCATTTTCTGTTTATGAGAGGCGACTTTTTTATAAGGAAAAAAGCAGTTGTTTGCCGTAAGATAAATGACATAACAAAAAAATTATAATAAGAACATCACATATCCTAAATCGTAAATTTCCTAGAATAATCATAAGTTTTATTAAAATTGAAATGTCTTGAGGTGACGTGGTTGGAAGGGGTCAAAAAATCACTAAGTTTTATACAACAAAAGGATGTGCAAGGGATGATAGCCCACAATTGAAATTCACTGGCTACAGTTTTGGTATATCTAGATGCCAACGTATATTTTCAAACTGGTTAGTATTCCAACAAGTATGGACGGGTAAATTAATGTATTAAATTAATGTATTTTATTATCATAACATTCAACATACAAGCATTATTTTATTATCACTATATTCAAGATAATATTAATTTATCCAATTGTAGGGATGTGTGTGTCTTTTTTGTTTTTTATTTTATGCTCTCGTGGAACGGTAAAGGATTGGCCAGTTTACACAGTGATTATTTTCTATTGCACATTTTTAGACCTTCCACGTGCAATAATATTCATGCTAGCTGCATATATTGCTTGTGCAAGATGGTTATGAGCCGATGAAGATACTTTTATTATATTTACTAAAGTATCGTGTGAATGAAGCTAAAACAATCCTTCTGATATTGTACGAGAATATCTTAAGCGCATCAATAGATCTTAATTCCTAACATATTATTAGTTAAATCATCGCTCTCTATGCATACATTGTCAAATTATATCATTTTTATTAACTTATACTGCATTGCGAAAGTGGATTTCAATATTACCCAATTGTTAAGCTATCATTTTTGTACATGTCTATATATAACATCAATAAAATATATTAAATGGCCGTGGCAATGCATTCTACTAGTGATCAATAATAAAGCTCTTCAAGTCTGAAAGAAAACGAAGCAGGTCGTACGTATAGAGGAGACGTACGAAGCGTTCAATATAATTCACAAGGGTCCGCCCAAACATTGCAAGCGTGCCTTCTTGCTTCTTCTCCTCGATAAGACTACCGGAGACCTACACCGCATCATATATAGATCCAATCCACCCGCCGTACGTGCGTGTGTACGACGATCGGCGTAGATGTCTTCCCAACTCCCCGACGAGCTCCTCGACCTGGTCTACAGCCGGATCGCCAACCCGCTCGGCCGCGTGCGCTTCGCCGCCGTCGCATCCTGGCGACCGCCTCCGCCGCCTCTCCCGATGCTGCTCCTCTCCACGTACGACCGCGCCAAAACCAAAGACCTCTACTGCCTTGAGGACGGAGGGCTCCTGCGTGTCCGCCTTCCACCCACGCCCAAAGTCGTCGCTCGCAAGTGGATCATCGGATCTCACCAAGGTGGATGGGTTGCCATGGTGTCCGCTGGCCGCATCATGGTACTGAATCTCTTCTCCGGCGCCAAGGTGGTGCTCTCAGAACAGCAAAGGAGGATCGACCCTAGCGATAACCCCACCGAGCCCTCCAGGGTCTCCAAAATCATCTTCTCAGAGGAACCCACATCCGAGACTTGCGTCCTCGCTGCCATCACCCACGGCTGCATGGTCGCGCTTTGCAGAGTTGGTTCTGGTAAAGGGTGGACCGTGAAAGCATGTGCCATGGGGTACCTCAAGGATATAGCCTTCTGCAATGGGGAGCTCTACGGGCTCCAGCTAGATCGTCCTCTGGTCAGATTGCTCAAGTTTGGCATCATCGGTGGCGCAAATGAACTTGCACTGGTCGCGACCATCCAGACCGTGGTCTTCCAAAGCCTTCCTTATCTTTTGTGGGAAGAAGACGATGATGTGCATGCCGTCTATATCTTCGAGATGGGCAACAAGCTCATGATGGCGGTCAAGACAGGGGAGTATTTCTTCAGGCTATTTCAGCTGGGCAAATAGCTCCCATGCGACATCTTTGAGTTGAATTGTCTCTCATGCGACGTCGTTGGTTGTAATGTCGTTGGTTGTAATGGCTCTCATGCGACGTCTCCCAGCGCAGAAATAGCTCAAGCAAGACAACCCGTTTACGCGGCTAGTTGGCTGTTAGTTGGGCTGAGGTTTGGTTGGGACACCGGGGGTTATGTGCTCTGACTGGTGGGGTCCACCTAGGGCCACGTAGTCAAGAATCAACCGTCCACGACTCGACCGGTGACTGTGACCGTGCTCGACTCGACCGTGCTGGACTTGGCGAGCGGCGCCGCCGTAAGCATCTTCTTCGGCAGAGGCAGCTTTTTCTTCTCCGTGGTGGTGGAGCGCATTTCTCGGCAGCGGCAGAGCTATTGCGAGTGAGTACTTTCGAAACCCTAGTCCCACTCCCTAGAATTTTGGGGGATCTGTGGCCTCATGCTGCCCCTCTGTTTCTTGGCGATTTAGAATCTCGATTGGATCCAGGGCCTGTTTCTTCTCCGCGGCCTGGTGGTGGAGTGCCTTTCTCGGCAGCGGCTATTGCGAGTGAGTATTTTCCAAACTCTAGTCCCATTCCCCAGAATTTTTGATAAATCTGTGACCTCATGCTGCCCCTGTTTCTTGGCGTTTTAGAATCTCGATTGGAAAGGAGCGCGGGGGCTGAATGAGATGGAGCGAGGAGACGGTGCTTCAAATCGGTAATGCCACCCTCTTTTCTCTTTTAGCTGTTATCGAACTCGATTTGGTAGTGACTGTCGCTTACACTACCGCCGCTACCTGCCATTGACAAAACAGGGGAGGTTCAGGTTCTGCCACCACATTCGCAATTATAGTGGAATTTTTTCCCTGTAAAGCCAAGCTCATTTATGGCAGTGTCCAAGACATTGATAGAGATACCACCATGAGGTTGGATGTCGAACTTGCAGATGTTGATCCCCAAGAATTGGAGAGCATGAAGGAGAAGGTCGTGGGCAATTTGGTGGAGAGAATTGGGGAGAGTATTGTTTGGGGTCCAGAACAAGAGGTATCTCTGCAACGTTTCGATAACTATAATGGTGAATATGTGAGAATTGAAGATGGAGAATCCATGGTTGCTGAAATTGATCAGCAAGAAGGTTGGGCAAGCAAACAAGTAACATTTTATGCAGAGCTAATTGATCTGCAAACTCATTCCAGAGTTGGTTATGTGCCATCAAAGATGGCTGCACAGGTGGAAGATGATGAGTGGGTTTCACAAAACAAGATGTTGGCATTGTTGACTGAACCGACTGTAGTAGCTGAAGATACAGGGATTGGTGCAGATGGAGAGGAGGAAACCCATGGTGCTAGGAAGATTGTTGTTGACTGGAATGTAGTAGAGTTGAATGAAAAAAACAGATTTGGTCATTACACCAATATCTGACATTGATATGGCCGAAATTTTTGGCATTCAAGTTGATGACAAAGATAAGGAGAAGGATGAAAGTTCTTTGCCTGCTGATGGTAACACAGGCCCTAGAAATGCAAATGAGGATGAAGAAGAGCTGATGAGAGAGGCTGCAGTTGATGTGGATGATGCAGATGATAATGAGCTGGTTTGTTTGTATGAGAAAGAGAACCCAGTTATTGAGGTGGGAAAGTTGTGGCCAAGCATGAAGGAGTTTAGGATGTCTTTCAGGACCTATGCAGTGAAAAAAGAGTTTGATGCCAAGACTATGTGGACTGATCAAAATAAATTTTATGCTCGGTGCAAAGGTTATGATGGTGGTAGCAATCCTTGCAAATGGTACTTGTCTGCCAGACTACAACCCGATGGAAGTACAGTAAGGGTAAATCAAATACCACACCAGCATACATGTATGACCACTTCACAGAGAGTTTCAAAGATGACATCACAGCTTTGGGTTACAGAGAAGATTACTCCTATTTTAGCGAAGACTCCAAACACTACTGCAAAGAGGCTTAAAGTTGACTTGGAGAAGCTGTACCCCATCCAGCTGCAATATACCACAATGTGGAAAGCAAAACAAAGGGCCATGAAATCATTGTATGGTGACTGAGCAAATACATTTAGGATGTTGTATAGTTTTAAAGCAGAGGTGGAGAAGAGGTCACCTGGAAGTGTGGTGGAGATAGATACAGAGGTAACAGAGGATGGCAAGGTTTTATTCAGCAAGTTTTTTATATGTTTGAAGCCTTGCATAGATGGATTCAAAGCAGGTTGTCGTCCATATTTGAGCATAGACTCATCATTTCTGACTGGAACGTGGAATGGTCAGTTGGCTGCATGCAATGCTCTAGATGGACACAACCGGATGTTCCCAACTGCAATAGGAATGTTTCAATCAGAGACAAAGGCATCATGGATATGGTTCATGATGCAACTGAAAAGATGCATAGGGCCAGTTTCTTCTTTGGCCATCCACACAGATGCATGTAAAGGGTTGGAAAATGCAGTAAAAAATGTTTTCCCCCATGCTGAGCAGAGGGAGTGCTTTGGACATATGTGGATGAATCTGATAAAAAAATTTAGAGTAGATGAATTTGGGCGCATGTGGCCAGCAGCAAGATCCTACACCAGACAGACACATTCCTATCACCTTGGTAAGATATTGGCATCATGTAGTGATAATGAATTTGCTTCATGGTTGAACACCCACCATTCTCTGTTGTGGTACAGATCTGGTTTTAATACTGCCATAAAATGTGATCATATCAATAACAACTTGGCAGAAAGTTTTAACAACAAAGTGAAGGATTTGAAAGACTTGCCTATGCATGACATGGTGGACCAAATAAGGATCATGATCATGCGTTTGTGGGAGTTGAGAGGAAAAATTGCTAATATTTTGGAAGGGGACAAGCTTCCGGCAGTGGTACAACTGATGGTCAACAGGAGTAGAAATCTTTCACATCTATCTGTTGAGAAATCTTCCTTGTGGGGTGCTGAAGTTAGAGATACAAAGAGTGGCAAGAGGCATGTGGTAAATACTGAGTTGCATGAGTGCACTTGCCAAGAGTGGCAACACAATGGAAAACCATATGAGCATTCCATACTTTTTTGGCATCTAAACCCAGGTTAAATATGCACCCATATTTGCATGAGTATTATTCAGTACAAAAATTCAAAGCTGCATATGCAAGTCCAATTCCTGCACTGACTGACCAATCTCAGTGGCTTGAGGTGGAAATAGAATTTACCTTGTGTCCTCCTGTCACTAGAAGAAAGGCTGGGAGGCCAAAATAGAGCAGATTCAAAGCTTGGTTTGAGAAAGGTGGTTGTAGTAAGAAGGGAAAAAGGAAAAGGAAAAGAATGATAAGCCCAAAAGGGCTCAAAAAGTTAACAAAAATAGGTGCAAGTTGTGTGAGGTACTTGGGCATAGAATTGGTTCATCCAAATGCATCTACACTCCTCAGAGGCCAAAGTATGTTTATGTTATTGTTTTTGCAAGTTTTTGATTTTGCTACTTGTTCTAGTATCTAACCAAGTGAAATGCTTTATTTCTTAGGAGGAAGCATGCAGAAAAAGCCCCACCTCTTGTTGTTGAACAATGCTGGTCAGTGAAAAAAGCAAGACTCAATGGCTTTAGAAGGAAGAGCACTAAGAAGATAATGTTTGGTGAGAAAGATATGGAGCAAACTGAAACTGTTACTGCTGAACATGAGCTAAGTGTTTCTGTTTTGGACGATGTGATGCATACTGAATCTGTTTTGCAGGCGCTAGGGCAATCTGAAATTGTTGCAGATGAAGCAACTATTGTGCTGCCATGTGAATCTGCTTTGACAGCTGGGTTGCCATGTTTGGAGGTTGTGCTGCGAAGTGTTGAGTTGCAAACTGAAGTAGTTGAACAATGTGTGCCATCTACTCAATCTGCAGAAGTGCAAACTAAAGAAGTGGGACATAGTCAGGTGCAAAAGTTGAGGGGGCCTAGTGGAGTTGGCAAGAAAACCAAGGGGCCAAAAAGCAAGAGCATCAGCATCAACAAACTATGCGCCATGGAACCAAACGATGGAAAAAAGGAGAAGAAATCGAGTGCTAGAAAGAAGCAAAAGAAATAGAATCGAAATCATTCAAATTTGATGTGAAAACTTAAGTTTGTTGTCATTTGATGTGAAAACTTATGTTCTTTCATGTGAAAACTTATGTGCTATGATGTTGATTTGACTTGAAATTCAAATTCAAATTTGAACTGACATTCAAATTTGAACCTATCTCCAATATTTTTGGAGTTCATTTGTTTGTTTTGTGATGTTGCATTGTTTTATGTACTACTATGCACTTTAGTTCATAAATCCAACCCTTTTTGCGAAGTCCAACTCATAGTCACTGAAAATGTTGTCCAAACAGGCTCCAAAGTAAGGAAAAACGACCCCATTTATAAGCAAGTTTTTTTCAACCTTCTCAAAATCACCCAAAAAGATTTTCTTAGCTTATATTATACCTATATAGGATCAATACGAAGTCTCACCTTTTTTTGAATAAGTATTCATATTATTAATTTATTTTTGAAAAAACACCCTTTAATAAAAAGTCAGCAATAAAACAAGTTTAAAAATTTAAAATGCAAAAATAACTTTAGATCCTGCTTAGTCACTCCAAAATGAAGCTAAGGTGAGGTTTTTGATTTTTTGCATTTTCAAAACCTCAAACCCTCTTCTCACTCGTTTGAACTCTATGCAACCTCAGTCGAGATAGTCCAATTTGTGAAGGTTTTTTCATGCAAAGATCATTAGATCAAGTTTATCATTTTATATCATAACTATGTAACATAACAAGACTATATGCGCAGGTTTTTCATTTTTTCGATTTTTTTGAATTAGTTATACATATTTGAATGTTCGGTCAAACCTTTCAAAACCCCGTTGACTACCTCCAAAACCCATGTAATCCTAACGCCAAACGTCCACCGTCGATCTAACCCTAACGCCAAACTGCGGCCATTGGAGAGGCCTTCTAGAAGGATTCCGCGGTGCGATCCGTGGGAGCCCTGATTCAACAATCTAATTGGCCACCTTGTTTTTTCTCTGACAAACAGACAACCTTGAGCGGGGGAGCATCTCAGTGACCGTTGGGCCGAGCGGATCGGGCCCGGCAGAGCCTGGCGTGCGTGCGCACGGCCGTCGTGCTCTGTTGGCATGCATGCGAGAGGGATGGGCTGCATGCAAGAGGGTCATTGACATGTGGGCCATGCCTGTCCCATGCATGCCATGCAACGGCGTCGCAGCCTAGCTATTCTGTGCTCATGAACGCTAGGACACAGCCTAGCCATTTGCATGCGGGCTTGCATGCACGCATCGACGCAGTAAAGCAGCGGCAGGGGCAGCGTATAGGTCATCGCATCTATGCTATTTTAACAATTGCATGTTTGAACCTGAGACACGGGACGGATGCGTCGGTGGTGCAGCTCCTTTTCACGCACGGATGAACGGGCCTGTTTCCCACGCGGCATCACCGCCGATGCAAGTCCACGAAACGAAGCATCTCGCCTGTGCCGCCCGTGCCTCTTTGGATGCTCTGCCTGCCTTTTTGAATTAATGCCCGCAATTACTTATGCCAGCACGAACGGAGAAGAGAAAACGATCGAAGGCATCGTGTACATTGACTACGGCTGCAACGCGGCTATAAAAGGGCACCATTTCCTCATCCCTCTCACACTCATCTCTCAAGCCTCCTCCGCTTCTTCTTTTCGAGCCAAGTCCACCACTCGAGCCACCATGCAGTTCTACGACCCTACCTACCGTCGCCCTCGCACCGTGCCGGAGAGGGAGTACCCGGCCGGAGTCATAGTCGAGAATAGCCTGAGGGTGTGGGCCATCTCAAGGTGGAGGGGCCCTAGAGAATTGACTCGCTTCTTGTTTTTGGAGGGCATGTTGTGATGTGATATGGTCAAGACGTGATGAGATATAAGTTTTTGTATGAGATGATCATGTTTTGTTGAAGTTATCGGCAACTGGCAGAAGCCTTATGGTTGTCTCTTTATTGCATAAGATGCAAGCGCCAAATAATTGCTTTACTATATCGCTATGCGATAGCAATAGTTGTAAGAGCAATAGTTGGTGAGACGACCATGTGATGACGCATTGATATAGATCAAGATGCTGGAGATCATGGTGTCATGCCGGTGATGATGGAGATCATGACGATGCTTTGGAGATGGAGATCAAAGGCACAAGATGATGGCCATATCATGTCACATATTTTGATTGCATGTGATGTTTATCTTTTATGCATCTTATTTTCCTTTGATTGACTGTAGCATTATAAGATGATCTCTCACTAAATTTCAAGATAAAAGTGTTCTCCCTGAGTATGCACCGTTACCAAAGTTCGTCGTGCCCAGACACCACGTGATGATCAGGTGTGATAAGCTCTACGTCCATCTACAATGGGTGCAAGCCAGTTTTGCACACGCAGAATACTCGGGTTAAACTTGACGATCCTAGCATATGCAGATATGGCCTCGGAACATAGTGATGTTCACCATTGATAACTACTCCATTTCATGTGATGATCGGTTATGGTTTAGTTGATTTGGATCACGTGATCACTTAGATGATTAGAGGGATGTCTATCTAAGTGAAAGTTCTTAAGTAATATGATTAATTGAACTTTAATTTATCATGAACTTAGTCATGATAGTATTTTGCAAATAATATTGTAGATCAATAGATCGCGTTGTTGCTTCCCTATGTTTTATATGTGTTCCTAGATAAAACTAAGTTGAAAGATCATAGTAGCAATGATACGGACTGAGTGCATGATCTGAGGTTTATCCTCATTACTGCATAGAAGAATTATGTCATTGATGCACCGCTAGGTGACAGAACTATTGCAGGAGCAGATGCAGACGTTATGAACATTTTGACAAAGCTCGGTATGCTGACTACTTGATATTTAGTGCACCATGCTTTACGGCTTAGAACCGGGACTTCAAAAATGTTTTGAATGCCACGGAGCATATAAGATGTTCCAAGAGTTGAAATTGGTATTTCGTACTCATGCCCGTGTCGAGAGGTATGAGACCTCTGACAGTACTTTGCCTACAAGATGGAGGAGAATAGCTCAACCAGTGAGCATGTGCTCAGATTGTCTGAGTAATACAATTGCTTGAATCAAGTGGGAGTTAATCTTCCAGATAAGATAGTAATTGACAAAGTTCTCTAGTCACTATCACCAAGTTATTAGAACTTCGTGATGAACTATAATATGCAAGGGATGATGAAAACAATTCCCAAAGCTCTTCGCGATGCTAAAATCAGCGAAGGTAGAAATCAAAGAAAAATATCAAGTATTGATGGTTGACAAGATCACTAGTTTCAAGAAAAAGGGCAAAGGGAAGAAGGGGAACTTCAAGAAGAACGGAAAGCAAGTTGCTGCTCAAGTGAAGAAGCCCAAGTCTGGACCTAAGCCTGAGACTAAGTGCTTCTACTGCAAAGGGACTGGTCACTGGAAGCGGAACTACCCCAAGTATTTGGTGGGTAAGAAGGATGGCAAAGTGAACAAAGCTATATTTGATATACAAGTTATTGATGTGTACCTTACTAGTGTTTATAGTAGCCCCTGGGTATTTGATACTTGTTCGGTTGCTAAAAATTAGTAACTCGAAACAGGAGTTACAGCATAAACAGAGACTAGTTGAGGGTGAGGTGACGATGTGTGTTGGAAGTAGTTCCAAGATTGATATGATCATCATCGCACACTCCCTATACTTTCGGGATTAGTGTTGAACCTAAATAAGTGTTATTTGGTGTTTGCATTGAGCATGAATATGATTTGATCATGTTTATTGCAATACGGTTATTCATGTAAGTTAGAGAATAATTGTTGTTCTGTTTACATGAATAAAACCTTCTATGGTCATACACCCAATGAAAATGGTTTGTTGGATCTCGATCGTGTGATACACATATTCATAATATTGATGCCAAAAGATGCAAAGTTAATAATGATAGTGCAACATATTTGTGGCACTGCCATTTAGGTCATATTGGTGTAAAGCGCGTGAAGAAACTGCATGCTGATGGATTTTTGGAATCACTTGATTATGAATCACTTGATGCTTGCGAACCATGCCTCATGGGCAAGATGACTAAAACGCCGTTCTCCAGAACAATGGAGCGAGCAACTGACTTATTGGAAATAATACATATTGATGTATGCAGCCCGATGAGTGTTAAGGCTTGCGGCAAGTATCGTTATTTTCTGACCTTCACAGGTGATTTGAGCAGATATGGGTATATCTACTTGATGAAACATAAGTCTGAAACATTTGAAAAGTTCAAAGAATTTCAGAGTGAAGTAGAGAATCATTGTAACAAGAAAATAAAGTTTCTACGATCTGATCGCAGAGGCAAATATTTGAGTTACGTGTTTGGCCTTCAATTAAAACAAAAAAACAATGCGGAATAATTTCGCAACTCACGCCACCTGGAACACCATAGCGTAATGGTGTGTCCGAACATCGTAACCGTACTTTATTAGATATGGTTCAATCTACACTAGTAGAAAACAGGGCTTTAGTCACGAGGCAATATTCACATTAGTCCCAGTTCAGTCACGAACTGGGACTAATGTGAGCATTGGTCCCGGTTCGTGCGGCTAAGGCTTTAGTCCCGGTTCACCTGAGCCCTTTAGTCCCGGTTTGAGACAGGAACCGAGACTAAAGGGTGCGATGCCCTTTAGTCCCGGTTTGTATCCCAAACCGGGACTAAAGATTAGACCTTTAGTCCCGGTTTGAGACACGAACCGGGACTAAAGGGTGCGATGCCCTTTAGTCCCGGTTTGTATCCCAAACCGGGACTAAAAGTCCCATTTTCAAACTCTACCCCCCCCCCCTGGTGGATCGCCTTTTTGTTTTCAAAAAATCAAAAGAAAATGATAAAAACTTCAAAAAATAAAATCCTTCGAGAGGTAGTTATATTACTACATCTACTAGTTAGGAAAATTTAAAAACTTAAATTTGGACATGTTTTTCAAAAAATGTAGGGAAAATGTAAAACGGCTATAACTTTTGCATACGATGTCGGAAAAAACGTATAATATATCAAAATGTTCGGAACAAAAATCCGCATCCGATGGAGACGGCCTACGGCCTGTTTGCAAATTTTTAGAATCCTCAAATTCTAAAAGGAAAAAAAGTTATGCTCAAATTTCAGTTTTTTTTGAATTTTTATTAAGTCTGGTCAAACTATGGTCAAACTACTTATTCAAGAAGTATTAGTGTTACTAAATAATTATTCAAGAATATTAGTGTTACTAAATAATTATTTTAGTTTTTTTGAATTTTGGTCAACTATGGTCAAACTGTGGTCAAACTGTGGTCAAACTACTTACTCAAGAAATATTAGTGTTACTAAATAATTATTGATTTTTAGAACAATAGTTTCAAACTCAAACAGTGAAATGTGTGACTTCGTGCTCAAGCTAAATTCCTGAGGGTTAATAGGATTGACATCTTACTATTGTCAGGAAAACAACAAGTGTAGACTTGGAAACGAGGGAGAATAGAACTCGGAAGTTAAGCGTGCTCAGGCTGGAGTAGTGAGAGGACGGGTGACCGTTCGGGAAGTTAGATGATTTGGAATGATGAGGGGTGATTAGAGATTAAAGGTTAAATTGAGCAGTGATGAGGGGTGATTAGAGATTAGAGGTTAAAATAATTCAGAAATTTGAAATTCAAAAAAAATTCAAATTTTTTTTTCAAAAAAATTCATAAAATTTCCTTTAGTACCGGTTGGTGTTACCAACCGGGACTAAAGGTGGACCTCTAGGCAACGGCCACGTGGAGGGCCTTTAGTCCCGGTTCCAGTTAGAACCGGGACTAAAGGGGGAGGCTTTAGTACCGACCCTTTAGTCCCGGTTCCAGAACCGGGACTAAAGGCCCCTTATGAACCGGGACTAAAGGCCCTTTTCTACTAGTGCTATGATGTTTCTTATCGATTTACCACTATAGTTTTGGGGTTATGCATTAGAGACAGCTGCATTCACGTTAAAAAGGGCACCATCTAAATCCGTTGAGACGACACCGTATGAACTGTGGTTTGGCAAGAAACCAAAGTTGTCGTTTCTTAAAGTTTGGGGTTGCGATGCTTATAAGGAAAAGTTTCATCCTGATAAGCTCAAACCCAATCGGAGAAATGCGACTTCATAGGATACCCAAAGGAGACAGTTGGGTACACCTTCTATCACAGATCCGAAGGCAAGACATTTGTTGCTAAGAATTGATCCTTTCTAGAGAAGGAGTTTCTCTCGAAAGAAGTGAGTGGGAGGAAGGTAGAACTTGATGAAGTAACTGTACCTGCTCCCTTATTGGAAAGTAGTTCATCACAGAAACCGGTTCCTCTGACACCTACACCAATTAGTGAGGAAGATAAATGATGTTGATCATGAAACTTCAGATCAAGTTACTACCGAACCTCGTAGGTCAACTAGAGTAAGATCCGCACCAGAGTGGTACGGTAATCCTGTTCTGGAGGTCATGTTGCTTGACCAAGGCAAACCTACGAACTATGAAGAAGCGATGGTGAGCCCAGATTCCGTGAAATGGCTTGAGGCCATAAAATCTGAGATGGGATCCGTGTATGAGCACAAAGTGTGGACTTTGGTTGACTTGCCCGATGATCGACAAGCCATAGAAAATAAATGGATCTTCTAGAGGAAGACAAACATTGATAGTAGTGTTACTCTCTACAAAGCTAGAATTTTCGCAAAAGGTTTTCGACAAGTTCAAGGTGTTGACTACGATGAGAGTTTCTCACTCGTATCTATGCTTAAGTCTGTCCGAATCATGTTAGCAATTTCCACATTTTATGAAATCTGGCAAATGGATAAACAAAATTGCATTCCTTAATGGATTTATTAAAGAAGAGTTGTATATGATGCAACCAGAAGGTTTTGTCGATCCTAAAGGTGCTGACAAAATGTGCAAGCTCCAGCGATCCATCTATGGACTGGTGCAAGCATCTCGGAGGTGGAATATACGCTTTGATGAGTTGATCAAAGCATATAGTTTTATACAGACTTGCGGTGAAGCCTGTATTTACAAGAAAGTGAGTGGGAGCACTACAGCCTTTCCGATAAGTATATGTGAGTGACATATTGTTGACCAGAAATAATGTAGAATTTTCTGGAAAGCATAAAGGAGTATTTGAAAGGTGTTTTTCAAAGAAAGACCTCGGTAAAGTTGCTTACATATTGAGCATCAAGATCTATAGAGATAGATCAAGACGCTTGATAAGTTTTTTCAATGAGTACATACCTTGACAAGATTTTGAAGTAGTTCAAAATGGAACAGTCAAAGAAAGAGTTCTTGCCTGTGTTACAAGGTTTGAAATTGAGTAAGACTCAAATCCCGACCACGGCAGAAGATAGAAAGAGAATGAAAGTCATTCCCTATGCCTCAGCCATAGGTTCTATAAAGTATGCGATGCTATGTACCAGATCTATTGTATACCCTACACTGTGTTTAGTAAGGGAGTACAATAGTGATCTAGGAGTAGATCACTGGACAGCGGTCAAAATTATCCTTAGTGGAATAAGGATATATTTCTCGATTATGGAGGTGACAAAAGGTTCGTCGTAAAGGGTTACATTGATTCAAATTTTGAGACTGATCCAGATGACTCTAAGCCTCAATCTGGATGTATATTGAGAGTGGGAGTAATTAGCTAGAGTAGCTCCGTGTAGAGCATTGTTGACATAGAAATTTACAAAATACATACGGATCTGAATGTGGCAGACCCGTTGACTAAACTTCTCTCACAAGCAAAACATGATCACACCTAAGTACTCTTTGGGTGTTAATCACATAGTGATGTGAACTAGATTATTGACTCTAGTAAACCCTTTGGGTGTTGGTCACATGACGATGTGAACTATGGGTGTTAATCACATGGTGATGTGAACTATTAATGTTAAATCACATGGCGATGTGATCTAGATTATTGACTCTAGTGCAAGTGGGAGACTGAAGGAAATATACCCTAGAGGCAATAATAAAGTTATTATTTATTTCCTTATTTCATGATAAATGTTTATTATTCATGCTAGAATTGTATTAACCAGAAACATAATACATGTGTGAATACATAGACAAACAGAGTGTCACTAGTATGCCTCTACTTGACTAGCTCGTTAATCAAAGATGGTTATGTTTCCTAGCCATAGACATGAGTTGTCATTTGATTAATGGGATCACATCATTAGGAGAATGATGTGATTGACTTGACCCATTCCGTTAGCTTAGCACTTGATCGTTTAGTATGTTGCTATTGCTTTCTTCATGACTTATCCATGTTCCTATGACTATGAGATTATGCAACTCCCGTTTACTGGAGGAACACTTTGTGTGCTACCAAACGTCACAACATAACTTGGTGATTATAAAGGTGCTCTACAGGTGTCTCCGAAGGTACTTGTTGGGTTGGCGTATTTCGAGATTAGGATTTGTCACTCTGATTGTCGGAGAGGTATCTCTGGGCCCTCTCGGTAATGCACATCACTTAAGCCTTGCAAGCATTGCAACTAATGAGTTAGTTGCGGGATGATGTATTACGGAACGAGTAAAGAGACTTGCCGGTAACGAGATTGAACTAGGTATTGAGATACCGACGATCGAATCTCGGGCAAGTAACATACCGATGACAAAGGGAACAACGTATGTTGTTATGCGGTCTGACCGATAAAGATCTTCGTAGAATATGTGGGAGCCAATATGAGCATCCAGGTTCCGCTATTGGTTATTGATCGGAGACGTGTCTCGGTCATGTCTACATAGTTCTCGAACCCATAGGGTCCGCACGCTTAACGTTTCGATGACAGTTATATTATGAGTTTATATGTTTTGATGTACCGAAGGTTGTTCAGAGTCCCGGATGTGATCACGGACATAACGAGGAGTCTCAAAATGGTAGAGACATGAACATTGATACATTGGAAGCCTATGTTTGGATATCGGAAGTGTTCCGGGTGAAATCGGGATTTTACCGGAGTACCAGAGGGGTTACCGGAACCCCCGGGGGTTAATGGGCCTTTGCGGAGAAGAGGAGAGGCGGCCAGGGCTGGGCCGCGCGCCCCTCCCCCCTAGTCCGAATAGGACAAGGAGAGGGGGGTGGCGCCCCCCTTCCTTCCTCTCTCCCTCCTCTTACCCCCCCCAGTCCTAATCCAACTAGGAAAGGGGGGGGGGGTCCTACTCCCGGTGGGAGTAGGACTCCTCCTGGCGCGCCCCTCTTGGCCGGCCGCACCTCCCCCCCTTGCTCCTTTATATACGGGGGCAGGGGGCACCCTAGAGACACAACAATTGATCGTTTGATCTTTTAGCCGCGTCCGGTGCCCCCCTCCACCATAGTCCACCTCGATAATACTGTAGCGGTGCTTAGGCGAAGCCCTGCATCGGTAGAACATCATCATCGTCACCACGTCGTCATGCTGACGAAACTCTCCCTCAACACTCTGCTGCATCGGAGTTCGAGGGACGTCATCAGGCTGAACGTGTGCTGAACTCGGAGGTGCCGTGCGTTCGGTACTTGATTGGTCGGATCGTGAAGACGTAGGACTACATCAACCGCGTTGTGCTAATGCTTCCGCTTTCGGTCTACGAGGGTACGTAGACAACACTCTCCCCTCTCGTTGCTATGCATCACCATGATCTTGCGTGTGCGTAGGATTTTTTTGGAATTACTACGTTCCCCAACATCTAGATATCCAATGACACCTTGGGCAAATAGTTGAGATCTCTGAGAGGAAGACTGGAACTCGCAGGCGTCTAGATCGAGGAGGCCGTCATGAAGCAGATTGGCAGATTGGTTCGTCTTCTTCTCTACAGCCGGCTGGTGGTGAAGCCAGTAGCCCCCACACCACCAGCCGGCTGCAGAGAAGAAGACGAACCAGATCGCCACTGTCGTCACTGTCGCCGGATCTGGCGGAGATTAGTCGCAAAAAGACCTGCGCCGCCGCCTCCCATGGACAACAGCCAATCAGGCCGAAACTCATAGCGGTCGCCGCAACCCCCTGGTCCAGATCGGGCCAATGGCGGGCCTGCTGCTGCCACCGCCTGCCATGGCAGCAACGCCTTGGATGGCGCCGCACAGGACTGGCCTCGCTTGATCCATCCACCCCCATCGCCGCCACCACAGCGTCTTCTCCTCCACATCCTCCATCTTCACGTGTCCGCCACTCTGCATCTCCGCCCAGATGCGTCGTTGCTACGTGCCTTCTCCGCCCTCCGCCTTCAGGAGATGAGCGCCGCCACCTACGATGGCAGCGGCCAGGGACACTAGTAAAAAACGGGCCTTTAGTCCCGGTTCTGGAACCGGGACTAAAGGGTCGGGACTAAAGCCCAAAACTTTTAGTCCCGGTTCGTTTATGAACGGGACTAAAGGGGCTCCACGTGGCTGTTGTCTGGAGCTCCACCTTTAGTCCCGGTTGGTGTTACCAACCGGGACTAAAGGAATTTTTTTGTTGGAAAAAAATTGAATTTTTTAATTTTTTCCTGATTTTCAAATTTCTGAAATATTTGACAATTTAATCTCTAATCACCCCTCATCACTGCTGAATTTAATCTCTGATCTCTAATCACCCCTCATCATTCCAAATCGTCTAACTTCCCGGCCGGTCACCCATCCTCTCACTACTCCAGCCTGAGCATGCTTAACTTCCGAGTTCTATTCTCCCTCGTTTCCCAGTCTGCACTTGTTGTTTTCCTGACAATAGTAACCTGTCAATCCTATTAACCCTTAGGAGTTGAACTTGAGCATGAAGTCACACGTTTCACCGTTTGAGTTCGAAACTATTATTCTTAAAACCAACAATTATTTAGTAACGCTATTATTTCTTGAATAAGTAGTTTGACCACAGTTTGACCAGAAATTCAAATAAAACATAAATTTGAGGATAACTTTTTTTTCCATTCAAAATTTGAGGGTTCTAAAAATTTGCAAAACGGCCTATGGCGATCGAAATCGGATCCGGAATTTTGTGCTGAACATTTTGATATATTATACGTTTTTTTCGACATTGTATGCAAAAGTTATGACCGTTTTACTTTTTGATAACACTTTTTGCAAAACATGTCCAAATTTATGTTTATAATTTTCCTAACTAGTAGATGTAGTAACATAACTACATCTCAAAGGATTTTAATTTTTAAAGTTTTTACCATTTTCTTTTGTTTTTTCAAAACTGAAATGGCGATACACGGGGGGGGGGGGGGGGGGGGGGGGGGTTGAACCCCTTTAGTCCGGGATGTTGTCCATCCAATCCTACCGTCGACTACATCTGCTAGCACCGTCCCAGCCAGAGTCACAAATTTAAATGACTAAAACAACTATATAAGCAAAGAAGTATTGTTTTAATTAAAATCATAATTTAAATTATTCTAAAAATAACCAAATAAATCTTACTGTGACAACAATCTGACATGTGATTAGGAGCGAAAAGAATTAAATTAAAACCTATTTTTAAACTCAAATTATTCACAATCTAGGGTTTGAAGAAAATTTGAACAAATTCATATTTAAATCATTCAAATTTGAAAATTAATGGCACAAACAGAAACTAGACAAAATTTTGAATCTAACGCAAAAAGAATCACTCAAAACCATCAAATATCCTAAAAGATATAAGCAATTTGAAACATAAACTAAAAACAGAAAACAAATGAAAAAACAACAAATTTCAGAACCCCTTTAGTCCCGGTTTGAGACACGAACCGGGACTAAAGGGCATCGCACCCTTTAGTCCCAGTTGGTGTCACTAGTAGAAAAAGGGTCAAATGTTCAGCTCATTAGTCCCGGTTTGTATTTGAGCCGGCACTAATGTGACCATTAGTGACGGTTCTGACGGCTATGCTTAGTGCTGGTTCGTATTGAATGTTTAGTACTGATTCGTGCCACGAACCGGTACTAAAGGGGTGGTGCCAGGCTGGCGTCAGGCCGGGGCCCCACGGGCCCCTTTAGTGCGGGTTTGTGACACAAACCGGTACTGAAGGTCTAACCTATAGTACCGGTTTGTGTCACAAACCAGCACTAAAGGAGTCTTAACCTATAGTCCCGGTTGGAGACACAAACCGGCACTATAGGGCAATTTTCAAACTCTACCCCCTGTGTATCGCCATTTCAGTTTTGAAAAAAAAACAAAAGAAAATGATAAAAACTTCAAAAATGAAAATCCTTCGAGATGTAGTTATGTTACTAGATCTACTAGTTAGGGAAATTTAAAAACTTAAATTTGGACATGTTTTGCAAAAAAGTGTGATGAAAAAGTAAAACGACCATATCTTTTGCATACGATGTCAAAAAAAACATATAAATATCAAAATGTTCAGAACAAAAATCTGCATCCGATTTTGACCGCCATAGGCCTGTTTGCAAATTTTTAGAATCCTAAAATTCCAAAAGGAAAAAAAGATATGCTCAAATTTTAGTTTTTCTAAATTTTGGTCAAACTGTGGTCAAACTACTTATTCAAGAAATATTAATGTTACTAAATAATTATTCAAGAATATTAGTGTTACTAAATAATTATTTCAGTTTTTTCAATTTTGGTCAAATCTGGTCAAACTACTTATTCAAGTAATAATAGTTTCAAACTCAAACGGGGAAACGTGTGACCTAATGCTCAAGCTAAACAATTGAGGGTTAATAGGATTGACAGCTTACTATTGTAGGAAAACAACAAGTGCAGACTTGAAAACTATGGGGAATAGAACTCCGAAGTTAAGCGTGCTCAGGCTGAAGTAGTGAGAGGATGGGTGACCGGCCGGGAAGTTAGATGAATTGGAATGAGTGATCAACACTTGAGCAGTTAAGAGGGGTGATTAGAGACTAAATCGTCAAATAATTCAAAAAATTGAAAATAAAAAACATTTTTTTCAAAAAATTCAAAAAAATTCAAAAAAAAACCTTTAGTACTAAAGGTCCACCATACGGCGGCGCGGGCTCGCGCCACGTGGTGGGCCTTTAGTGGCGGTTCGTGCGGAACCGGGACTAAAGGGGGGACCTTTAGTCCCCATCCTTTAGTGTCGGTTGCAGAACCGGCACTAAAGGCCTTTACGGACCGGTGCTATAGTCCGGTTCTGCACTAGTGTGTCTCAAACCGGGACTAAAGGTCTAATCTTCAGTCCCGGTTTGAGACATGAATTGGGACTAAAGGGTATCGCACCCTTTAGTCACGGTTCGTGTGTCAAACCGGGACTAAAGGTCCCATTTGAACTGGGACTAATGCCTTCCCGACGCTCTAGCCGCTTGAACCGGGACTAATGCTCACATTAGTCCCGGTTCATAATGCAACCGGGACTAAAGAGTGCATTGAGTTTGGACCAAAGCCCTGTTTTCTACTAGTGAGAATCGGCCAGGGGACGCGCTGGCTGAGGACGGGGGCCTCCGGTGCCACCCGAGCGAGGGCGACACGTCTAGATATGTCTAGCACCATCCATAAGTCATTATCAATGGCAAAGCACAAGCTTGCTAATGCAATGAAATTGTCTCATGACTCTGTGGCGTTGTGTGATGCAGAGCCCCGAGGTAAGTTCTCCTTTAACAAAGAAAAAATGTCACGTGCTTATTATTTTGCTGGCCCTCAACAAGCCTCAGAGAGGCCAGACCTGAATTTGGTGATTTTCGAGTGTTGTGAGTATCGCTGGGTATTGTACAAGTTAAGAACTTCGCAACTAGATGAAAGGTGATCTTCACCGTACCAATTACAGGTTGTACAGTGTTACATATATGGACGCTAGGTAGTACAACATATACATGCGCTAGAGGTGGAGATTGTGCGTAACAGACGCACGACTCCCATGAGGCGTGTGCGACCCGATCGGCCCAGCCGAGTGACTCGTTCACGTACGTCCTGGAGGCGTCTTCCAACACACTTTATATATAAATTCTAAAGTTAAGGAAGCTAGCAGCATAATACTTCAGCAAGTATAATGATTAGGTATCAAGTTTGAACCAGAATATTGAAAACACTCAAAAATCTCTGGGTTGATCGCGTCGCTTCGTGTTCATCCCACAGCTTATCCTTATCACTAGAAACCTGCCCCATCCACTTGTTATTCCTCGAGTTTGTTCTCCTTGGACAGAGTTTTCTCACCAAACAACCCTCTCTGGCCACCGTGCTGCAGTCTCTGCCCGTTGCTGCAAGATGGGGGGACTACACAAAGGCGACCAGAGGCGCGATGCTGCAGGAGAACCTCCGGGCACCGCTTCGCGGGACTCTAACGCCACCCCTGCCACACATTTCATTGTACCGTGCTGCAACCCACTTCATCGCAGCAGCCGTGGTTTGATGCAGGCTAGAGGTGAGCCAAAAATCGCCGAGGTTGCAGCATCGTTGATGTTGCAACCCACCTGATTATGGTGGCTGCCTTTGCTGCAGGATGGAGGCGAGCCAACACTGACTATCCCCGCACCTCTCGTCCAGGATCAGTCGTTCACAAGTTCAGTACTACACGCTGTCAAATGAGACAATCAAACCAAGGAGCAAAGTAACCTGGACAGCAATAAACCTGATGATAAATGCTCGGATTTCAAGGAACAAGTTTACCTGAATCAAACCATGCTGTCGTTTACAAGGTCAGTAGTGTCCATAATACAACCACAAACCAAGGATCAGAGTAGTCTCTTCTCTTGGACACCACATTTTGGAATAAGGCTTACTTGAATCAAATTATACTAACATTTCTGAATTTTTGACTAGACAAATTGTAGTATAATATCATGAACTAGGATAATATCATTTCCTCTAACAGCATCCATGAGATCAGTTATTTTTGTGGCGTGCAGATAATTTCGCTGCTATAACTGAAAACATATCAAACTCTTAAGTTTTACAGCCAATTTGGTCGTTTAGGTTCATGACTTTTTCGGCTAACCATCTAAGCAGAGAGGATTATGATACTGTTAAGCATTGCAATGTCTTTCTACCGACTCATCAGAGCCGAATGTGCAAATCTAAAAGAGCTTTGTTGTCATTGGGGTTGATCTATCTGTAATGGGTGTTTGTCCTGCTGCTGCAGTCCATAACATTTTGGAGTCTGGAGAAATACTCACACTTGGATAGATGGAATTATGTTGTTTGATTCTCTTGACAGTTTGGATAACTAAGCTCCAGGAAAAACACAAATAAAGAACAATCGATCTGAACAAAGCGAGCTCATTACATTCTTTTGATTCCCTAATGATAGCCGCCGCCTAGCTAAGCATGTGGTTACAGCAAGTTTATAAAATTACAGAGAGTTTAACACCAAGTTTATTTTAAACAAAGGATAACAAAAAGGAGCTTCCATGGAAATAAAATCAAAGGAGAATCTCTGAAAACGTGATGTTTAAAACTAATCTCCTGATGAGCTCGGGCTTAAGCAGAACTACCGAGGGTACCTTGAAGATGAAGCGAACTCCTCTTCCATACTATACTGCCTGGACAATACCTCGCTCCTACTTCCATCAGCACTCGGGGGACAATTTCTTGCATTACCGCCCTCATGTCCCCTGGATGCTTGAGTGCCTTCGAGTTTGATCTCCACTTGCTTCATGGACGGACGATCCTCTCCTCTTAATGTTACACATATTACGGCAAGTGCTGCGACTTCTACCATTTCTCTGCCTCCCTCTTCCATAACTTGCGGATCTAGTATCTCTGACAAATTGCCTTGTGTGAATAAGGTAGAAAAATGTGTGACAAGGCCTTCATCTTCGGAAGAAATGTACGAAAATGGTTTCTTTCTAGTCAACAACTCCAGAAGCAGGACACCAAAGCTGTACACATCACTTTTTTCCGTGAGACGCCCGGTATAGAAATACATGGGGTCCAAATATCCTCTTGTACCTTGCACTCTTGTTGTGATCCCTGATCTATCCACTGGAACATATCTTGAAGCTCCAAAGTCTGCGACTTTTGCTGTTAGAGTATCATCCAAAAGTATGTTAACAGACTTGATATCTCTGTGGATGATGGGCACTGAATCTGTTGAGTGAAGATGAGCTAAAGATCTGGCAGTCTCAGTTGCTATCCGTAGCCTATCATTCTTTCTGCAATATCAGCTCTTTGTGATACCAATTGTTGCAACAATTGTCCTCGGTTTTTTTCAAAGAACTTCTGTTTCAACATCTGTGCTCTTCGATGTTGGAATTTCTTATGTGTGAAGGATCCAGCGAGAACAAATAGTATGATGCCTGTGCCAACAGCAACTCCTATGCCGAGGTATATACCTGCAAAGATGTAAATAGTACTATTCATTTGTCAATCATGAGCATAGAATTATACACTTGATCTACACTACTCAGCAGCAGCACTAATCAACAAAGTTCACTCAAGTAATTTCTGGCTTCGTGAGTTCATATCACAAGAAGAAAATTGTTTTCAGAAAGTTTAGGTTTTAAGAGAAATAATTTTAAATGTAAGAGTTCAAGTTGGACCAAGAAACATACATCAAGTTATCTTATTATTAATTACGAGTAACAAGGAAGCATTATCATGGGAAGAAGCAAATTAAGTCGGTTAGTATCTACCCTAGAATGCCAATATGTATTGCTTGAAACAAATACCAAGTGAAATAGTACTTGTCTTTGATGTGTTATTAAACAGAAGGAGAAAAGTTGCAGCGTTTGCTCACACCTGTAGATGTGAGCAAAAATGAAATACACTAGGTTAAAAACTATAGAGGAACAAGGAAATTAATAGTGTAAACACATATATTAGAATTGCAGATAGATTTTGTAACCTTTGCATCCGTCGGCGAGGTAGGGGTTGCTGCCCAGCTTGTTGGAGCCATCCATGCACTGGCATAAATAGCCTCTGCTCCCTCGTTTGCAGTAGCTGTTCTTACTCTTGCAGAGCTTGATGGCTACCTCTGCTGGACAGCCCTTATTCCCCTTGATCTCAGCTGGTCGCGGTAAGCCCTGCATGACCTCCCACTGCAGAACTTGGGGAACCTGCACCTTGGCTATTTCAGATTCATCCCGCCCCGCCATCTCCCTGGACAACCGTCGCTGATCGAACCATCCCTCCTCTGCGATTAGCATGTATGGGGGCTGTGATGTCGTGTCCTGGTCACTGTTCTCGTTGATCTTTTGATAGTTCCACACCGTGGGCAAGCCTTTGGAGGACATGGAGATGTGCGCCTGGCAGCAGCCCATGCCGTAGCAGTTTCTGCCTCTACGCTGCAGTGTCGTTTCGATATAGGTGTCACTGACATTGAAGGGGCAGAAGGAGGCACAACCGCTGATGAAATCCTCGGTGCCATCCCATTTCAGCGTTGCCTGAAGGTTGCAGCCTGATAGAATGAACTCGTTGCCGGTCGATAGTGAGTAGGGCGCCTCCGAGTAGTTGCCAAACATAAAAAAACCACTTGAGGAGCTGGGGTCGATAGGCATGATGGCGTTGGTGCGGAGGATGTGCACCGTGCTGTTCCGGAGGGAGATCTCCGTGACGTGGAAGGAGTCATCCAAGCCGTCGACGAGGTAACGGAGGACGAGGAGTGGCTTTGCTGGTTGTTGGCTTGTATTACAGATGAGGTTGAACCCTGGCCAGTAGCAATCGGCAGAGCCAATGCCGAAGGGGTACGGCACGTCTACATCCCCGCAGGACGTGCTGCAGTTATCTATTTGAGAAAGTAGCTACATCATTAATTATTCATTGATTTCAATTTCTGATGGATTTAGGGTGCCTCTTCTGACAGCACATGCCGAGAGGTTTTATTAAGCTCTAAAGGGATCATGATACATATTGAATTTCCCTTGTCTATTTTTTTCTCTCACTCATTTGTTTTTTTCATTATTGGTAATGTCCCAAATGGAGCATTGCTGAAGACCCAGTGGAGTTCGTTTGTCATTTTAGGTTTTTCAACTTAATGATCCTAATTGTACTTATATGATGTGAAATGTCTACGTGGTTTATCAGACGGATATGTTAAGCATCATTGTTGCTATTTTTTTTCGAAAAGGGGGATCTCCCCGGCCTCTGCATCAGAACGATGCATACGGCCATCTTATTAACCAAATAACAAAAAGTGCCAACAAGGTTCCACGGTCTCCAGCCAAACAAAAGGCAAAGGATAAATGCAAAAGTTTGGCAGAAGTTTATCTGCAAAATGAATTTCACAGTTTGGCCGACAAAGGTTTTTATGGTAAATTGGTTTGTCATAAAGAAGGAGGTGTTGAAATCATTTGCGCTCATTTTTAAGTTGGGCAAGAACATTTCAATATTCCTCTTTGGTCTCCGATGCGAACCTTCACTTTTAATGTTCTGGGGTGAATTCTAGATTGATATTTCTGTAACAAAACGGCGCTGTTTAAGAGTAGATTTGCAAATTGGAGTGAATAGTGCTAATTCCTTGATGATTTATGCTCTTGTTTTAGTGAACCTATGGTTTCTTCGACTTGCTAACTAAATCCTTAATGTCGCATTGATGTAACATTTTTTGTGTGCAATCTATTTTGTTAAGAGAAAAGTATACTTTTCATCCCTCAATTCTTGGAGGAGTCTAGATTTGGTCCCTCAACTCCGAAACCGGACAACTTGCATCCTTAACTTCCGAAACAGGACAAGCGTCATCCTTGGTCACAGTTTTGACCGGTTTTGGTGCTGTCCCATCCCGGTTTTGACTGTGCCAACTCAAATTCGCATATTTTTCCCAAGTCCGCGTAATGTTTTCAAAGTCGGGTACTTATTTCAAATACGTGAACTTTTTGAAATTTTCTGTACTTTTTTCAAATCCGTGTACTTTTTCCAAGTTCACATACTTATTCAAATATGCGTACTTTTTTCAAAATTTCATGTATTTTTTCTTTCAAATTCATGTACTTTTTAAAATTGACGTACTTTTTCATATTCGCGTACATTTTTTTGGAAAGAGTTCATGAATTTGAAAAATTCATGCGAACTCGAAAAAAGTACGTGGATTTGTTTTTTTGTACACAAAAATAAGCAGATTTGAAAAAAATATGCAAATGTTTAAAAAATCATGGATTTGAAAAAAGTACGCAAATTACAAAATTGTTCACTGATTTGAAAAAAGTATGTTTACTTTTTGAAAAAAAATATGCGACCTTGGAAAAACTACGCGGATTTGAAAAGTGCATGTGAATTTCAAAAAGTTCATGGATATAAAATATTTACACGAATTTGAGTATGCGCTGGTCAAAACTGGGGTTAGTCAGCACCAAAACCGGTCAAAACCGAGACCAGGGACGAACCTTGTCCGGTTTCGGTAGTTGGGGGTGCAAGTTGTCCGGTTTTGGAGTTGAGGGACTAAATCTAGACTTCACCAAAAGTTAAGGGACGAAAAATATACTTTTCTCTATTTGTTAATGGTCCTGCATTTGTTTTCTAAGATAATGGCACTAAATAGCCAATTACAAACTCGGTAGTTCGCTAGTTGCTGATCATTTAACTGCACAGTTAATCGAATGTATCTGGTGTTAAAAGCTTTTTGACTTGTTGAGGGATGAATACGGTCTGTTCTTTCATCCCTTATTTGACTTCATCTCGATAGTAAAAATAACGAGGTCGCTGCCATATTGCTTACCTGAGATGGAGTTGAGGCAGCCACCGGGAAGGCCGGGGTCGCCATGGGTTCCTGGTGGACACCGGCAATCATGTGATCCATCCAAATTGGTACAATCACCATAACACTTAGCGTACCATTCATCGCTGCACTCGTCGATATCTACACATAGCCGAACCAACACATGCTAGCATTAATCAAAGAGAAACCACCAAAATTTATTGCTCGTCTCAAATCAGGAAAAGAAAGTATTGTCAAAGACTGACCTTTGCATCCATCGGCGATGTAGGGATTCCCTTTGTAGCCCTCTTTGCAATAGCATGTGTAGCCTCTCTTGCCCTTTGTGCACTCGCTGTGCTTGCTCTTGCAGACGTCGGAGCATTTTGCGTCATGGCCAATGACCTCCCAATCCAACAGCAAAGGAACTTGCATTGCATCTGCTGACGAGGGGGCGTCTGTTCGTAAAAGCTCGCGGAAAACCGTTGTACGGCTGAACCAATAATAACCAGTGACAAAGACATGCACCCGCCACTGCTGGTCCGTGCTGCGGTTCCAGCCGAACCAGTTGAGCTGCACGTTGTAGGACATGCTGTTGGCAAGCCATCCTGCGACCTCCGTGGGGTCGAAGACAATGTCCGACTGGCAGCAGCCACTGCCAGAGCATTGCATGCCATCTTCGAGTGTGGATCGCGCCTGGGAGAGTCCGTCACCGTTTTTGCAAACAGAAGAACAACTGCTCATGGTCACATTGCCGTTCCTGAGCGTTGCCTGGACGTTGCAGCCCACAAGGATGAGCTGGTTGGATGAAATCATGAAGGGCCCATTGGTCATAAGACCGCCTCCGAGCATGCCTTCACCATTGCCGTCGACTTCTACGTCGCCCGTGCGTGTGACATACAAAAATGTCGACCGATTACTAATGGAGAGGTCTTGGACTTGGAGCGTGCCGTCGCCAAGCAGCAACCGCGGCGGGTTGCTTGTGCCGTCACAGGTGAGGTTGAACCCGGGCCAGTAGCACCTGGCGGGGCCCATGCCGAACGGGTACGGCACGCTCATGTTGCCACAGGTGATGTCGCAGTCAGGCATTCCTTGCGCCTCCTCCGGAGAAACTTCTGCTCCAGCGAGGAGCGGCGACGTCAGCACGGCAACCGCTGTGTGGCCGCCATCACCACCCCCAGGATGGTTGTTATGTGCGCCATTGAGTGGTTGAGCATATGTGCCTAGCTAGCTAGCTCCTGAACCATGCATCGCTCTCCAGCCGGGCCGGCTTATAAAGATGGCGTGCACTTTGGCGGCCCAGCTATCAAGAGTTAAAAGTAAATTTTCGACAAGTGAGAACCAAGGGCATTTCCAAGGGGCGTCAAATGTCCTCTCCATCTGTCGAAAACGTGTACCATGGTACCCAAGGGGCAAGCCTAGCTGTCCACATATTCTATCGAACAGGCTGTGTGCCCCGTGGAGTGTGAAACGTGACCGGGATGAGTTGTGGTGATGGTCGAGAGGGAGGCGTCCATCACCACCACATGCTCATGATGCTCTCGTCCGCCGGACCGCCGCCCCCGCCTACCAGCTCTAGGGGAGTCCTGGTGTGCACCCATAATCCAGGACACCGTCACCATGGCCATTTGATTATTTTTGTGTCCAAACAAGGGCCCAACTTAACATCAATAAATTGGTAAAAGTAGTAGAGTACAGAAGCTAGCTGGAATATAATGATACATTTTGACCCAACATCTGACATGTGAGTAGGCCGTACATGTGGCGTGATGCTCGCTCTGAATTTTTCGACTGCCAGGATTCCAAGAGAACATTTGAGCAGGCAGAACACGTAGCATGGTACTCACTCTGAATTTTGCAGGAGTGCCGAGATTCCAACATGTGAGCAGGCAGGAGCAGGACAGGCGTGAATCCCGTTCTCGGTAAATAAACAAACCTATCAAAGAAACCTTGCCGGCAGACTTGGGCTCTGAGTCCTAGGCTGACCATAGTGGTGGTATCTTAGTCGGTATCATACACTCGGGACTAGCAAACACACTGATGTGGCAGATAATTAAAGAAGAGAGAGAGAGAGAGAGTTAGAGTAACATATATAGATACCATGCTAGGGTTACAAGAGATGCATGCTAGTAGAACCTTAAATGACAGGCATTTAGATCTGAGAGAGATTTCCCGAAGTGGAACATGGTTTCTAGGGTTCTGTAAACCGAGCAATGCTCTCTGCTGCACCCTCTCGAATGCAGTGTACGAATCCAAGTAATCCTTACAGTACGTCCTAGATATGGAAGCAGCAGCATGAGTCATGCATGCATACCAGTAGAACCTTATAAATGGGAGACCTTCAGATCTGGGAGTGATTACCCAAAGTGGAACAGCAAGCAGTTTGCAATGTTCGTTTCTGAATCATGGAATGAGTAATAGCAGTCTTTAAAGCCTATTACTGTTTGTTTGCATCTTCTTGATTGTGTTTGCTTTGCCAAGAAAGTACTTGGAGCTCGTTGGACATGCTTCTTTGGGTTGAACTCATTGACCGTGAGCTCTATAAATAGGTCAAACTGCTTCTTTGTGTGTGCTTCAAACTGCTAGTTCTCTGTATGCCGCGTGTGCGTGCTTCATACATATCGCATTCCATTGTTAACAAACACCATGATTCTGCTTGCAGCACCCACCCACGTCCTTTATTTTTCTAATCAATCTACTGTCTCTATACATGCTTTCATCCATCCCTGTATCTTTGCATGATTAAATTCTTTCTGCTTGCTCAAAACATGTTCAACTGCATATGCTTCATTTCCACCTTTTTACCTGACGAGCACTTTCTCCATCTCTCCCAGGTCTGCTGTTGTTGCTGCCTTGTGCTCAACATTTAATGTGTAACTGCTGCCAGTGTCGTGAAAATGGAGATACATGTCTAACTGCATGTCTAGCTCCCTCTTTTGTGCTGCTGTAGAAGTACCTTGCTCTGTTCCATGGCCATCATATTTCTTTCATAAAATGCTCTAGTGAACAGGATTCATACATAAGTTGGCTACTTTTCCTCAAGTTATTTGTGCATTTATAAACCTATTTGAACTTTTCTATTACTGCTGGATCATGTTAATCCTTGTAGAGCATTTTTGTTTGTTCTGAACCTGTTTGTTATGTCAGTTTTCATGTGACAACCTTGATGTGCTAGTTTATTTTATTGCAAAGCTTGCCGTGCTAGGTCCAGAGCATAAGGTGCCCTGCTTGGCTCGTGCTGAATCTAGTTAGGTAGAGGAATCCTTGCTAATTCTGGCAAGTTTTTTGCTTTAACATCCGAGTTAAAGAAAACTGGAATTGATCTTACAAGTGGCTCAAAACGTGAGACTGCCTTGATTCCATTTTAAGGTTGTCACTAACCTGGTAGTTTTATTTGGTGATGCAGTTTGTAAGTTAAAATGATGTCCATGGTTCAGGCCATGTGTGATTTCTCTTGACATAGGTGCTCCTCCCATGCTATGTCTCTCTGTTGAATAGATAGGTTCAATTTTCCTTTGTTATATTTCTAGTTTAAGCATAAGCAGGTTCTAGTAAGTGTCTATGCATGTGGCTCATGAGTCAGAATATCTAATCTAATTAGGGACTGTAGACCTGCTGTGTCATGTGCAAACTTGCTTGCATTCAGTTCAGAAATCTCTGAATTCTTTGATGTTTGCTTTCACTCAATGATTATGGTAGTCAAATTAGATGCCTCCTCTGCTGCAATTCACTCGTCTCCCTGTCATGGTTTGTCTTGAATTTTGGTAGTGTGACAAACACATTAGTAAATTCTAGTTTTTGGGTGCTAATTCTAGTTACTTTATATGAAGCAAAAGTTATCTTGCAGCCATCTAATGTGCAATTCTAATAATATTTCATATCCTATTTTTTAGTTTTATATGTCATTCGTGCATTCATTCCTTTCTTATGTACCAGCTCCCTAATCATGTTTTTTGTTTTTTGGGTTGCTATCTTAGGTGAGTGTCCTATATGGGGAAGCAAAGCAGCAGCATGCTGCTCCTTTGGAAGGTCGGCTCCTGGACCATTTGTGCTCTGCTTGATACCTGCTCTTTGTATTGTTGCTGCATTGATGCTGAGATGTAAGTGAGATGGATGCATTTTTCTTGGAATTTGGTTGTGACAGGCAAGACTTACTGTATGTGAGGCTTGTGAGCTCGCTTTAGTGTTCTTTCCTGTAATATTGTAAGCGAGATGGATGCATTTTTTGGTGCCTGTAGTGTTCTTTCCTGTACTCATGTAATACTGTAAGGGAGATGCATGTCTAAGAGAGAATTATAGAGTGTTTGCTATTCAAATGTGTAAACTGGAAATCAGTGAATAAAAAGACCAAATGTTCTATTGGACCAAATAATATATGGGCTCTAAAAAGGCTATGGCCGAAATAATAGTGGACTAGAACATTGTTTATTTCTGGAAAACATGAACAAACAGGCTTAATGAAATGGTTTGCAAAAGGGCCATGGCCTAGAAAATTAAAAGGCTGAATTGTTGGGCTTGGCCCATGAAGCTGACAAAAAATTCATAGGAAAAAAATATATAAATGGGCTGAAGTAATGGGCTAGGCCCATGTAGAATACCGAATTGGACCGGGCTGAATCTTGTGCCACATCAGCTTGCCACGCTGGATACCTACGTGGCCTGGGGAGGTTGCTAGTGACCAAAAATTTGGTCAAAGAACCAACGACCTTTTACATATCACAAAGAAGGTCACTAATTTCAGTTTATGACTGCTAACTTTTGACCTTCTGTTTTTGGTCACAAAAAGGTCGCAAATAAAAAACTATGACCTTTTAGGGACCAATAGTGAGGGTCACAAGTTGACATATTTTTCGTAGTGGGTGAACACCGGCTCGAGCCCGAGTGAGGGGTCAAGACGGCAACTCCGGGACGAGGCCCGAGGAGGCGTCCGGTGAGACAACCGGCGAGGCGGCCACCGAGGCACCCAAGCCGGCCGGGGAGAGGGCGTCGCCCGAGGCGCTTGAGGTAGCGGGGCCGGCCGAGTGGCGGGAGAAAGCGCCGGCGGCGAAGCCGGCAGAGACGGCGACAAAGGTGTGGGGGCGCGAGGCGCAACTCGTCCCACGACGCAAGGACCGCCAAAGCCTGGAGGCGGTCCGAGAGACGAATAGGGCTGTCCACCTGACGGGGTCGCCGAAGGGCCGCCGGTGGCCGGCGACGACGGGGCGACGAGAGGTACCTGGTGCTGAAACGGAAACACTTTCTCATCAAAGTAAACGTGTCAGGAGGTGAATACACGATGTGAGACAGGATGGTAGCAGTGGTAGCCTTTGGTGTTAGGTGGGTAGCCGAGAAAGATGCAGGCGACGGAGCGGGTGCAAGCTTATGAGGTGCAGTGGCGGCGATGCTAGGGTAGCAGAGACAGCCGAAGATGCGAAGCTCCTCATAAGAGGGCGGTGCACCGAAGAGGAGGTGATGAGGTGCAAAGTTCCCGCGAGTGCGACAGGGGCGGATGTTAATGAGGAGGGATGCGGTGGCGAGAGCGTCTGGCCAAAAGCAAGGAGGCACATTAGCATGAAAAAGAAGGGTCTGAACGCAGTCATTAAGAGTGCGAAGGACACGCTCAACGCGCCCGTTCTGTTGCGAAGTGTGCGGGCATGTGAGACGAAAAGTCGTGCCGTCGAACTCCTTCCCATTATCTGTCTGAAACACGAGAATGAGACGACCAAACTGTGTGAAAACATAGGAGTAGAAAGCGGCGAGAGTGGAGATGACATCCGACTTACGACGCAACGGGAAGGTCCACACATAGTGTGTAAAATCATCAAGGATAACAAGATAATAAAGATAGCCAGTATTACTTGCAATAGGAGAGGTCCAAACATCACTATGAATTAACTTAAACGGGTATGATGCAACATGAGAAGATACCCTAAACGAAAGACGAGCATGTTTGCCGAGGCGACATGCATGAGACGAGTGCTCCTTGATCTTAATACACGTGAAAGGAAAACTCCGAAGTATATAACGAAGGGTGGCGGGGTTGGGATGACCCAAGCGAGCATGCCAAAGATCCACTCCGGTGGCGAGAGCGACAGGGGCGGCGGATGTGGTGGAGTGGACCGGGTAGAGCTCGTCGGGGCTGTCACTTGGTGGGGTACCATCCGGGTACGAGCGTCCTTAACAGAAAAACCACACTCATCAAACTCAACGGTAACATGATTTTCACGTGTCAAAGAACGAATAGAGACACGATTTTTAATAAGGTCAGGAGAAACTAAGATGTTAGATAATGACAATGGAGTAGAAGTAGATGGAAAAGATGCATGTCTGATGTAAGTAATGGTAAGGGAGGAACCGTCACCGACGGTGATGCGGGCGGAAGTCTGGACGGGATAGGAGGTGTGGAGGTTACCGGGATGAGCCGCCATGTGCACGGTAGCTCTGATACGTCTCCAAGGTATCTATAATTTTTGATTGCTCCATGCTATATTATCTACTGTTTTGGACTATATTGTGTTTTATTTTCCACTTTTATATTATTTTTGGGACTAACCTATTAACCGGAGGCCCAGCCCAGAATTGCTGTTTTTTTGCCTATTTCAGTATTTCGGAGAAACAGAATATCAAACGGAGTCCAAACGGAATGAAACCTTCGGGAACGTGATTTTCTCACCGAACATGATCCAGGAGACTTGGACCCTACGCCAAGGCATCAGAGAAGCGGTCACGAGGGTGGGGGGCGCCCCCCCTAGGGCGCGGCCCCCTGTCTCGTGGGCCCCTCGGTGCTCCACCGACGTACTCCTTGCTCCTATATATACCTACTGTTGGGTTTCGTAGTAATTTCAAAAAAATTCCTACGCACACGCAAGATCATGTGATGCATAGCAACGAGAGGGGAGAGTGTTGTCTACGTACCCACGCAGACCGACTGCGGAAGCGATGACGCAACGTAGAGGAAGTAGTCGTACGTCTTCACGATCCAACCGATCAAGCACTGAAACTACGGCACCTCCGAGTTCGAGCACACGTTCAGCTCGATGACGATCCCCGGACTCCGATCCAGCAAAGTGTCGGGGAAGAGTTCCGTCAGCACGACGGTGTGGTGACGATCTTGATGTACTACAGCAGCAGGGCTTCGCCTAAACTCCGCTACAATATTATCGAGGACTATGGTGGCTGGGGGCACCGCACACGGCTAAGGAATAGATCACGTGGATTAACTTGTGTGTTTCTGGGGTGCCTCTGCCTCAGTATATAAAGGAGCCAAGGGGGAGAGGGGCACCGGCCAGGAGGAGGGCGCAGGAGGAGTCCTACTCCTTCCGGGAGTAGGAATCCCCCCCCCCCAATCCTAGTTGGACTAGGATTCCCCGAGGGGGAAAGAGGGAGAGGGGGGTCGGCCACCTTCTCCTAGTCCTAATAGGACTAGGGGAGGGGGGAGGTGCGCAGCCACCTTGGGCTTCCCCTTTCTCCTTTCCACTAAAGCCCATTAAGGCCCATATGGCTCCCGGGGGGTTCCGGTAACCTCCCGGTACTCCGGTAAAATCCCGATTTCACCCGGAACACTTCCGATATCCAAACATAGGCTTCCAATATATCAATCTTTACGTCTCGACCATTTCGAGACTCCTCGTCATGTCCATGATCACATCCGGGACTCCGAACAACCTTCGGTACATCAAAATGCATAAACTCATAATATAACTGTCATCGTAACCTTAAGCGTGCGGACCCTACGGGTTCGAGAACAATGTAGACATGAACGAGACACATATCCGGTCAATAACCAATAGCGGGACCTGGATGCCCATATTGGCTCCTACATATTCTACGAAGATCTTTATCGGTCAGACCGCATAACAACATACGTTGTTCCCTTTGTCATCGGTATGTTACTTGCCCGAGATTCGATCGTCGGTATCCAATACCTAGTTCAATCTCGTTACCGGCAAGTCTCTTTACTCGTTCCGTAATACATCATCTCACAACTAACATCTTAGTTACAATGCTTGCAAGGCTTATGTGATGTGTATTACCGAGAGGGCCCCAGAGATACCTCTCCGACAATCGGAGTGACAAAACCTAATCTCGAAATACGCCAACCAACATGTACCTTTGGAGACACCTGTAGTACTCCTTTATAATCACCCAGTTACGTTGTGACGTTTGGTAGTACCCAAAGTGTTCCTCCGGTAAACGGGAGTTGCATAATCTCATAGTTATAGGAACATGTATAAGTCATGAAGAAAGCAATAGCAACATACTAAACGATCGGGTGCTAAGCTAATGGAATGGGTCATGTCAATCAGATCATTCAACTAATGATGTGACCTCGTTAATCAAATAACAACTCTTTGTTCATGGTTAGGAAACATAACCATCTTTGATTAACGAGCTAGTCAAGTAGAGGCATACTAGTGACACTCTGTTTGTCTATGTATTCACACATGTATTATGTTTCCGGTTAATACAATTCTAGCATGAATAATAAACATTTATCATGATATAAGGAAATAAATAATAACTTTATTATTGCCTCTAGGGCATATTTCCTTCACCTACGTACCCCCAAACGATCAGAATAGGAGCAAAAAACCTAATTCCACCGCCGCAACTTTCTGTATCCATGAGATCCCATCTTGGGGCATGTTCCGGAGCTCAGACGGAGAGGGCCGTCATCACGGAGGGCTTCTACATCATCATAGCCTCTCCGATGAAGTGTGAGTAGTTTACCTCAGACCTTCGGGTCCATACTTAGTAGCTAGATGGCTTCTTCTCTCTTTTTGGATCTCAATACAAAGTTCTCCCCCTCTCTTGTGGAGATCTATTCGATGTAATCTTCTTCTTTTTGCGGTGTGTTTGTTGAGACCGATGGATTGTGGGTTTATGATCAAGTCTATCTATGAATAATATTTGAATCTTCTCTGAATTCTTTTATGTATGATTGGTTATCTTTGCAAGTCTCTTCGAATTATCCGTTTGGTTTGGCCAACTAGATTGGTAGTTCTTATCATGGGAGAAGTGCTTAGCTTTGGGTTCGATCTTGCGGTGTCCTTTCCCAGTGACAGAAGGGGCAGCGAGGCACGTATTGTATCATTGCCATCGAGGATAACAAGATGGGGTTTATTTCATATTGCATGAACTTATCTCTCTACATCATGTCATCTTGCTTAAGGCGTTACTCTGTTTTTAACTTAATACTCTAGATGCATGCTGGATAACGGTCGATGAGTGGAGTAATAGTAGTAGATGCAGAATCGTTTCGGTCTACTTGTCACGGACGTGATGCCTATATACATGATCATGCCTAGATATTCTCATAACTATGCTCAATTCTGTCAATTGCTCAACAGTAATTTCTTCACCTATCGTAGAATACTTATGCTCTTGAGAGAAGCCAATACTTTGCTAAGATATGACATGCATGACCATAAATAGAATCATCTATGATAGCAATCTGTGATACTATGCACTGAGGGTAGTATCGTACACTAGTATCATATGCATGATACTAGTATATGATACTCCTGACTATGAGTAGCCTTAAGAACCTCTAGGAGAGTCTCAATATTGGGCAAATTGACATAATAATTGTCATTATGACAATTCTGACAAAAAATGCAGCCAGAGTCTGTCATACGGGGCCCAATCGTCATAAGTTTTGGAGCAATTTAGGTCAGTATACCGAGCCTAAAGCGAGCCCTCTCAGCGATTTGCATTTTCGATAGTACGATTTGACGATCTGGGTATCTCTGGCCGTCGGATCCCCTGTCTACAACCATCTGTCCCGCATGTCGCCTAGCTGTCCTAATGGGCTGCTGCTCTTGAGGCCGAAACGATGAAATCTGGCAAACTGGGCATGTTCGGCCCATAAGTAGAGTATGTTGTGTTTGTGTGCTCGTTATTTTTTCCCCATAGAGGAGATAGAGCGACCCGGGATGCATGAGAGAGGGATCGACCCAAAGGCGATGCAAATAAAGAGGAGAGGGATCGAGCCAAGGCGACGCGAGACGTGCGCTGGGACCGGCCGGGACACCCACCACCAGTCATATCCTCTTTGGCTTCTCCCTTCCCTCAGTCCCTCCGTGACCTCATCCGCCCATCCACCCCCGGCGGCTCCAGGAGGAGCACCAAACCGCAAGCACCGGCAGCGGCACACCATCCACTCCCCATTCACGCTCCGTTGGCGACACCTTCTAGTCCGAGCCCAACTCGCCGTGGTCAGCTATGGCGGCAAGGTGGCGCCTCTCCTTCCACCGGTCCTGAGATCCACCGACATCAGCGCCGAGTGCCTAATATCGGCACGCCTCCTCCGGATGTGAGTTTCACTTGGAATTATTTTTTCCTGCTTACTATAGGATGAAAGTGTAGTGTCTTTGCTGGAGTTCAAGTCCCAGACTTGACATTGGTGCTCGCATTTACCTAGATTTATTTCAGGACTTTCGGCGATATGCGTTCAGTGGGAGGAGACGTTCCCTCGACTACGAAGGCATATATGGCGACTTCGTCAATCTTAAGAATGTGATGGCTCAGTCTCTCAGAGGCGCTCATAGGGGTAGGGTGTACATGCGTCCATTCATAAGGTTGATTGTATGATTGTGTATATGAACGACTTCGATTGTGTTGTGCTAAAAAAACAGTGTCGGCCTTATTACACACAGTTAGCCTTTCCCAGTGAGTTGTGGATCATAAGCAGCTGAAATTGGGGCACACGTAGTTTATTTTTTCAACCTTAGGCAACTTAGTAATAACACACAATTTCTCCTTAGTGCATGCGATTGGGGCTATAGTACGTACCTGTACTGGTTTAAGCTAAAGATCCAAGACTCCAAGTCCGCGGACCAGTCGTCACGCTCTGTGAGCACCACATGCACCAAGACATTGAGTTCTTTTGTTCTCATCAAGAATTTCTTAGCGAGGACAAATCATGCTGCACTGCAACACGGTGTACAAGCGCTGGCATGTCATGTCTTCGCATGGACAAATCATGATGCTCATGCTTTCGGTGCTGCACTGCAACGGTGTACAACTCTGGCCTGACATTCTTGACTCGTCGATGCCGGTCAATGAACGGCTTACTGCGGTTTTGAAATTTTGTGTGTGGTTGTCTGGCTGAGTATCTCGACATTTACTCGTCGATGTCTTTTTGAGTATAATTTTTATTATGTTTGAGATGTTTTGTACTTCTAATAATCTTTTTATAATAAATTTGAATCTTTTTCCAAACAATGTCCGATACGAGGCCTACTGTGCATTTACTTACTGGTGAAGGTCCAACTTTGCAGACCAGTGGTCACGCTCTGTGAGCCCCACATGCATGCATCCAGACTGTTGAGTTCTTTTGTTCCCATCAAGAATGTCTTCGCAAGGACAAATCAAGCTGTTCACGCTATCGATGCTGCACTGCAACACGAGAGTTGTACAAAAGTTGGCCTGTCATATGTTCGCAAGGACAAATCATGATGTCGATGCTGCACTGCAACAAGGTGTACAACTCTGGCCTGACGTTCTTGACTCAACGATGCCGGTCAATGAACAGCCTGCATCGGTCACGAAATTGTGTGTGATTGTCTGGTAGATTACCATGAACCTTCCCAACTGGCATTCGGTGTAACAATGATTCAAGCTGTGACCGAAACGCATTTTCGGTATAGATCCATCCATGGCGTGACGACCCGGGCGCACCTGGCGCGATGACTTCATACCAAAGGTGTTTGTACGTCCCTTGGTAAACACAACAGCTCACAGTCACATGCTCACAGCAGACAGTGTGAATTAATGGACGTGGTAACGAAGTTGCAGGGCAGAATCCACAACTCCAGAGTCTAGTAATATTTCCCACACAAGAAAAAAAATAAGATGCTGCCGATGGAATACAACATTTTACAGTAGAAGCGATATATAGGGGCGATATGACCTCGGGTCCCAACGGAATATCAGAGCAACCACATCTCTTCTAGGATGGAAGTAGCTTAAGACTGAAGAGGCAACGACCCTAATGCAAGTGACTCATTGTTGTATGAACTAGATGGTCTTGGCGGCAGGCGGCCCACCCTAGGCCTTTGCGTGCGATCACCATGGTGGGCAGGACAGTGCCTTGGTGTCGAGGGTTCTTTCTGGTGTCGTGTTGGGTGGTGCCCTGAGGTCTTGGGTGCCTCCCGCTGGTCCGTTTTGGTGGCTAGCGTGGTTCTGGGCGGTGAGGTGGCGAGGAAGGGGAGGACCGACTGTCGGTGAAAAATGAGCGGACTTCAGTCATGATGGGGGATGGTGGTGTCCACCGTTACGCTGATGAAGGCATAGTCATTGCAAGTCTTGTCTTGTCGCTCGGGCTACTCCGGTAGAAACCCTAGATATGGGTCTTCCAGATCAAACAACGGCAAAACTTGGCACCGTTCTTCTCCTTAGGGGCATCGTTTTGGAGCAGCCGCTGGAGGGGCATGGAGGTGGAGCGGTGTCCTAAACACCGGGTCTCGGTGGCATGGCGCAGCGGAGTCTCGGTGGCGGATGCATCTTGATGGATGAGCGCTATCGCAGCTGGCCTGGCGTGGATAATGCGGATATCTATCCAGAGGATGGGTCAACTGTTCGATGGTGGTGACGACTTCCGAAGCATGTGCATGTGGTACACGCTTAGGGTCTGCTGGATCGGATATGTGCTCCCAGTACGCCATGCGGGCGGCTCCATGATGACCCCGATGATCTAGATGGTTTGGTGTCGTGATGGCATCCCTATTGTCGAGTTTGTAGGTGTGGAGTTGTGGCTTCATGTTGTTTGATATATGTTTTACTAGACCTTTGTTTTTTCAGCAAAACTCTATATCTATTCATCAAACATCATGTCAGTATGAAGATAACAAGAAGTAATAAAAATTACATCCATGTCCGTAGATCACGTAGCGACAACTACAAGCACTAGAGCGAGCCGAAGCCGCGCTGCCATCATCGCCCCTTCCTCACTAGAGCTGGGCAGAGCTTGCTAGACAATCAGAAAGTCGTCATGCTAAGGCCCCAAAAGACCAGCGCACCAGAATAGCAACCACCTCTCGATGAAGAGAAGCATAAATTAGAAGGATCCAACTTGTGGACACATGAACATAGACAAATGAAGACCGCATACACACAGATCCGCCAAAGGCAAACACCGACCAAAGCCAGTGAGATTTGCTAGAGACACATCTCCACACGCCCCCCAACGACGCGAGATGCACTGCCGCGACAGGAGCTAGACGAGGAGAACTTTATTTGATCTTGAGAGAGTTGTCGCCACCTTACCTTCCTGAATATAACACAAACCCTAAAAAGACTAAAAGACAACTAAAACGAAGCATGAGCCCTCCAGCTGGCCAGGGCCAGGGTCCTCATTGATTAACATCAAAATTAGAAATGGTTGGGTGCTTCATTGAAAATTTCATGTTAATCAATGAAATATCCAATGCTCTAATTTTTCTATTTTTAATATATATTTTATACCAGGACGACCCATTTCCACTAATAAACGAATAATGGAAATACAAAACCATCCAATGTTTAAGGAGACGGGAAAGGGAAAGCGAGTGCAAAGTATCGCTGAAAAATCCACCACAGGAGCTCGCCCACGAGACAACTGCTTTGGGGCGATTGGGCGAAAATCCGACGACACCTAGCGAGCCAACGTCTCAGAAAACAGTACCATAAGAGAACAGGTTCACAAGGAGAATTAGTTTCTACGGGGACGCTCATGCAGGTGCAAAACATAGGCAGCAAAAGGAGTTTAAAAGGCCTCTAAGGCTCCAGCACATGTACAAGAAGCAGCAGCAGGAGCAGCATATCACCAAACACACGACTAAGAAAATCAATGGCCATCTCACCCAGCTCGGAGCTCCTCTCCCAGCCCCAACAATGGCAGCTCCTCCTCCTTCTGGCACTCGTCTCCCTCGTGCTCTTAACGAGGAGACTGAGCAACAAAGGGCTCAAGCTACCGCCAGGCCCAGCCCGGGCTCCAATCCTGGGGAACCTGCACCAGCTAGGCGTGCTGCCGCACCGGAGCTTACGGGATCTTGCGCGGAAGCACGGGCCGGTGATGCAGCTGCAGCTCGGCACCGTGCGGACGGTGGTGGTGTCGTCGGCTGAGGCGGCGCGCGAGGTGATGAAGACGCACGACGAGGACTGCTGCACCCGACCCGTGTCCCCCGGGATGAAGCGGTTGTCCTACGGCCTCAAGAACGTCGGGTTCGCGCCATACGGCGCCTACTGGCACGCCATGCGCAAGTTCTTCGTGGTCGAGCTCTTCGGCGTGCGCCATGTCGAGGCAGCATGGCATGCCCGCCAGCATCAGGTACGGACAAGGATACATGCTATTCAGTACATATTTCAGTGGATTAATGTGGCACGCGTCCTCATAAAATAAGAGATGGTGGATACAAACTGTGCATAGTATAAAACCTCATGTACTCTATTGAACCCATGGTCGATTAGGTGGACAAACTAATGAACACCTTGAGCGGCTTGGCCGGAGAGCCGGTAGCGCTCAAGCAGCACATCTTAAGCCTGGCCGATGGCATCATCGGCATGCTTGGATTTGGCGACATGTACAACAGCGACAAGTTCCCACACCACAAGAACTTGGAGCACGTGCTTGAGGAGGCCATACACGTGCAGTCCAGCTTTTCCGCGGAGGACTATTTCCCCAACATCGTCGGCCGCCTAGTCGACCAAATCACTGGCCTCGCATCTCGTCGTGAGCGGGTCTTCAAGCTGCTTGATACATTCTTCGAGGTCATCATTGAGCAGCATCTTGACCCTCAACGTGCCAAGCCACACAACGGTGACCTCGTTGACCGTCTCATCGATCTATGGAAGGACACCAGTGGCAACCTCAACATCACAAGAGACCATGTCAAGGGCAACATATTTGTAAGTCATATTAGTTTTTTTTACTATATGTAAGTCATATTAGTTACCTCTATACATCATGTCATGTCTCGATTGAGGGAAAAAAGATCAACTAACTGACATCACTCGCTCACCACCATGCATGCATGCAGGGCACGTTCATTGGTGGCTCGGACACGACCACGGCGACGATTCTATGGGCGATGGCAGAGCTGACCCGGAATCCACGACTACTGGAGAGGGTGCAAGACGAGATCAGGGCCGTGGTGGGAGGCAATGACAGGGTGCGACCAGACGATCTATCCAAGCTGGTCTTCCTCAAGATGGTGGTGAAGGAGACCCTACGGCTGCACCCACCAGCGACGATGCTACTGCCGAGGGAGGCCATGCGGGACATCCGAATTGGGGGCTATGACGTATTGGCCAAGACGCGAATCTATGTGAACGTGTGGGCCATTTGTAGGGACCCGGCAAACTGGCCAGACGACCCGGAGGATTTCAAACCGGAGAGGTTTGAGACGAGCGAGATAGACTTCAAGGGAGGGCATTTTGAGCTAACTCCATTCGGCGCAGGGCGGCGGATATGCCCTGCACTGTCTATGAGCACGGCCACCGTGGAGTTCACGCTGGCCAACCTGCTATACCACTTCGATTGGGCGCTCCCCGAGGGGATCGTGATTAGCATGCAGGAGGAAGGCAAGCTTATCCCCCTCCTGCAGACACCGCTCTTGCTGGTGCCCACCCCATATACCAGCACATCTGAGCACAACGAGGCATGGCATGACACACCCGAGACAGATCCGGTCAAAATTAATTTGTTCCCATGTATGGAGTAAACTTGCATGTAATCTTGTCACTCTTATCCACTTCGTATGTACTACCAGTCTATTACCTTGAAAGACATTATATCTAAATAATAAACTCGGCACCTTCATGTTGATGTAAAACGAGATGAATATACAAAAAGCATTGTTTTAATTATTAAGCCTCAAGGGCAAGTACATATAGAGGTACAAACTTGGTGGATAAGTAGCCTAGAGACTAGGTGTGTTTTGATGTTTATTTCTATACTTCATAATTTCTATTGTTTAAAATCAAACATATATTTTGTATTCGAACATTCCCCTTGTGTCATAGTGGTGGCAACACACACCATTAAGACTTAGAAAAGATGAATAAGATGCCTTTCATACGGCTTTTGGCATCATAGACGTGCACTCCACTATGTGTGTATGCCTCGGCCACCTGTCCATTGCTGGTTCATGAGCTGTCTTGATGACCGCATGTGTGTTCGAAGTCTTAGGAGCATCATGAATAGTAGTGGCAACACGGACACTTTTGGCCAGAGTAGAAGCCGTCGGAACTGCTCAAGCGAGGTGATAACCATTGTTGCTTACATCATTGTGGTTGAGAGTATGGGCGTGGTAGCCGTGGTCGGTTAAGCCATAGGTGATGACACCGAGGGAGGAGCAACACAGAATGTAGGAGTGGCATTAGACATGCAAATATGTTGAGCGTAATCGGTCACTGAGGGAGGAATTGATGTTATGTGGACTATCCTAGCATTGAGAGAACCATAATCTATTGTAGGCTTGTAGCAAAGATGAACCAAGGGTAAGCACTCTGGTGCGGGTGTTGCTTCCGATTTTCAGCATCAAAGGTTACTATAGTGTAGGGGTTTGAGTTTATGGACAATATTTTGGTAGTGGTCTAATGTGTTTGTATGTCAAATAAGTGTGTTAGGATGCATATTTTGTTAGTGCTATCGATGGAACATTATGTCAAGAACTATTTTTTTATTGACCTTTACGGGTTTGAAATCATGGACAGTACTTGACCCCCTTCTGTAGTAGAAACGAAATTTTAAGATGCTACCACTTACCCCCTAAGAGGTAAGAGGAAATTTTGATCTAGCCATCAGCTTACCAAGCGTAAATTTGGCTATCTATACATGGCAAGTATAACTAGATAGGAAAAAAAATATTTTGACAAGTTAAATGTCAATACCTTTCAAATTTATGATTTGTTATACATGTATTCTAGCAAAAGAAACATTTTTATATAGAATTTGAAAGTAATTAATAATTAATAATTAGCATTTGTCAAGTGTCGCCAAACCAAATAACTCAATGTATGTCACACTTGTAACGGATGGCTTGTCTCGAGCCTCAAATTTAAGTTGTGTAATATGTTCAACTCCAATCTCCTTAACTCTACCAGTGTGGTATAGTTCTTATTTTTTAAATATTTGTTACTTATATGTAATCAACATATTGTTTGGCTACTCAAATTTGGATTGGTGTACTGCTTTTTTTATTCCTTCACACTTGGGACAAGACATTGGACTGGAATCCTTGTATTCTACTCAAATTTGATGCAATACCTACACTCTCACGATGGTGCATGATGTAGGCCGATATGCACCGGCATGGAGTGGCGGCGGGACCCACGTCCACCCCCTTGCTAGTCGCGGGGGGGGGGGGGGGGGGCCCCCCGCCCCCCCCCTTGGTGGGGGGGGGGGGGGGGGGGGGGGGTATGGTGCGAAGATGTCCTACCCTTACGCGAACGCCACTCCAGCTTGGTGTGGAGTACAACCATGAGTTAACTAAATTGTACATCGTTTTTTAATCTGAATTCATGCAGAAGGGAGTACATGTCCTTATGCTGGCAATGCAAAGCTCTGAATCAAGGAGGTAGAGGACCAAGTTACTAACTAAAACAAGTAAACCTACACGCGCGGGGTCTTTTAGGGGGTTTTATGGGGTTGATCCACTTGGCACTTTGTGGTTTGCAATTTGGAAAAATTGGCCAACACCTGTCTGAAAATTAGGGAGATGGGGCTGGTTTAATTAGTTGGAAGAAGCCCGTAATACCCCCGTAAAGACCCCTGAGCCTACAATTTTTGCTAAAACAATACACAAAGCAGACATCATTATGGCAGTGCTCCTTGTGACAATTATCTTCACCATTGCTTTCACTCTACCCAGATGATGTAGTAGTGATACTTGAAGCGTGGGATTTCCCATCATGTCTGGAAAGATCGCATTTTGAGCATTCTTGGTCTCTGACACCTTAGCAGTGTGCTCTTCATTTATTTTGGCCTCCATATGCCTCATGGAAAGGGAGGAGGATGGTAAATTCATGACTTATCATATCTTCATCACTAAAACCTTACATGGTTTGCATACATGGCAACAACTACCCTTATTCAACTAGTTTGTATATGGTGCTGGCCCGTGTCGACTAGAGTCCATTTGGATTTGCCCTCTCATATCTTTATTGTCCACTCTTAATTACTAGTAGATGACTTGTTGCACCCATGGCGAACATGCCAAATGAAATCGAGAAGTTAGACAAACTATATGAAAAATATGAATTGTTCTTAAAGTATGATCTTAATTTATGATATAGCAACCTGCAATATGAACTTATAATATCAACTGCTAAGGCAATACATATGATACAGTTCATGTTAAAATAACTTGTGCTTGAGGTGTTTGAAACCAAATTTTTAAAGTGCTCAAACAACCCACGAAAGTGTCACCGAATATTCCTAAAAGTGCTTAGAATAGTTTTGAATTTTTTCATCGCTTATTTTGAGAGTGACTAATCTACTATCAATAGCGGTTTTGAATAATTGTGAAAGCACTCGAATTATTTCCAAAAGCGTTGATAAATTATGTCGTCCCAACCTTTCACATATGTTTTACGTAAACCACACATATTTTTACATAAAAATCACACATCCCCCCTTACCGCGTGGTTCTCTGCAGTTCAAAAATACTATACGAACAACATGTCGACCAATTAAGAATATTGGAGGAAAATTAACTCCTGAAATAAGACAACATTCCAATTCAACATAGACATCTAAGAAGAAGCAACCTACCACATGTAGTTTCCCTTCCGACGTTTGTAACCGCTTGATGGTCCTTCGTTTGCCTTGTTTCGGGGGAGCCTTTCATTCAAGGATGGGTAGACGAATGCTCCGTTGTTCAGTCCTGGTGACGCAACCCATCCTTTATGGTCAAAATTGTTTGATAAATCTCATAACTCACGTAGGCATCCTTCCCTGCATAGGTTATGGGCACCGGAGTAGTAAACGGATTCCACTCCTAGTAGTCATGGTATGGTTTTGCGAATGTCGTTTTCAAGTCCTTGTATGAGAGGTCTATGATGCCCACTATGAGTTGCCCCATGGAGTACCCTTCGCCGCCACCTTTGACCTGGATTGTGGATGTAGATGTGGTACTCATCTGGAATGACGATACACTCCTAGAAAAGAGCTTTCTTCCCTCTCTGATGTCAACGCTAGCGAAAGTTATCTCCCCATGTTTCAGAAAATCGTCAAGTGCATGACACCACTTCTTGGCCCTGCAGAACTAGTAGAGGAGGACGTGCTCACGTGTCGAAAGTTGCAGGACTGCGATCTCTTGTCGCCAACAAGGCACGCGAGAACGTGTGCGCCGATGCGGTGGTTAGAGGCGATCCTCCGTGGCAGTAGGCATCATAGTCATCACACACCATTTATCTTTAGTGTGTGTGATTGGAGAGCAGCGATTCCGACACTAGGCTGATCAACACCTGCCCATGAACAGTAAATTTGAAACAGTTAAAAAACTGACACTTTTAGGCATCCAACATGCTCAGTTGTGCTTGATGCATGCAAATTTTCGTGGTCAAATGACAACTGAGGAGCTCGTGAAAAAAAAGACTATCAAAGAAACTTTGAAAAACAGCATTTTATAGACCAGGTTTTTCTTCACAAGCTCCTCAGATGTCATTTGACTTTGAAATTTTGCATGATCCTAGTGCACTTGAGCATCTTGGATGCCTAAAGATTACAGATTTTTTTATAGTTTGTTTACTATTAGTTTGGAATTTACTGTTCATTGAAAGTAGAGGATTAGTGCGAGCGATTGGGGCTATACTACGTATCTGTACTAGTCCCCATTATTAAAACGGATTATAGTACGTATCTGTACATGTTGGTATGTCGTGATTTGGTTTGGTTTCGTACGTTTGTTGGTTTTCACGCTAATTATAGAGTATCATTATTGGATGGGAGGGTCACGTTAATTATAGAGAATATCATCTTTTTGGATAGGTGGATAACGTTAGTTATGGAGAGTCTCATTATTTGGACAGAAGGATCACGTTAATGCAGCAAGACAGTGAGCTATTTTGTTCTCATCCAGAATGTCTTGGCAAGGACAAATCATGATGTTCACGTCCTGAAGGCTGCACTGCAACACGGTCTACAAAGACTCATCGATGCCAGTCAATGAACGGCCCACGGAACAATGATTCAACCTGACACGGAAATGCACTTTCGGTGATGACCACGTTGACCTAGGCCTGGCGCGAGCACTTCGTACCGAAGGAGTTTGGATGGTGGATGCCCCTTGTCTAACGCGACATATGGAGAAGCAGACAGTGTGAATTTGTAGTTTTTCCCACACAGAAAAGTAAGGTGTTGCTGATGGATACCACTTTTTATTGTAGAAGTGAAGATCACGAGTCCAGCTCACCGAAGAGGCAAGAAAGTTATGCAGATCACGAGTGTTTGAGCAGAGAATTTATGTACTGTCATGTTATAAGTAAACAAGAACAAACACTTAGTGATGTCTTCTTTTGTTTGATCGAGTGTTGTGGGAGACCGATCTTAGCATTTAGGGTATGAGGATGTTTCCAGCTCCATTCATGAGTGACGAACATACTTGATGTCCAGTATCCGCCACTCCTTCGCCATCGCTTTCTATAGCTCAACCACATGAGGGCACCTACACATTGCGTGGAATGCATGTGGAATCCTTCCTCGCGTTCCCGACCATAAATGGGGCATGATTCATAAATCAGTGATTTTCAAGCGGTGGGAGAATTTATTCACCAACGTGGCAAGGGAATTTGTCACTACCTGCAAAGAAAATACGTGTACCTGGGGGGGGGGGGGGCATATGGTCTTCCGGATGGTGCAACGACCATTCGGTGCCCTGCTAGTTGCGCTAGCAAATGGAAGGTCGCGCTCGTCCATCGCGAAGTGGTATGCAGACCGAATGATGATGATATCATTCTTCTCCAAGGCCCATGCGTGGATGTCGTCTGGGAGGCGTTGGGATGTCCACATGTTTCTAATGACCTGGACATCAACTAGGTGGAAATAGTGATGGACAAGGTCAATGCACCAGGCGCCATGATCATCAAGGAGCTCGGCCATCCGTCGTAGTTGGCAGATACCCTATGTGGATATCATCTCGCCGAAGGGGGTGCAAGGTACCGACCTATCACTCTAGATATTAATGCTCCCGCCATTCCAAATGCGTGCCGGTCAATTTTCAAGTAGGGCATCGACCGCGGGAACTCTTTGTGGCTGCAGAATCTTTCAAATCAAAAATCACGCTCACCGAAGAATCATAGTCACATTCTCCTTTTCTCCTTTGGAGTGGGCGTGCATCTCTTTTTAACGTGCCTCATCTTCAGAATTGGACATTCAAGTTCTCTGGTTCCTCAACCAGAGATGTTGGTTTTGCCATTTACAATGGTTGAAACATTTCCATTCCTAAGTTCGAAATGGGGTTCTGGCTTTGGGGCAATGGTGGCCCCAACATCCGATGAAGTATCAGAGTATGCTCAGTTCCTAGAAGAACAACCGGCCGGACAGACTCTGGTTTCTCGGTTCAATTCTATTGCCTCTATAGTGATGGGCCGAGCTCCTAGAATCTATGAGCAGAGTTATGATTCCACTGCTAGATCTCTCTCTCTCTCTTTTTTGAGAGAGAGAGAGAAAGACTGCTAGATGTCATCATCCTTAGAATTCTTCCTATTTCATGAGGTTTTCTTTATCATGTTTTTCTTCAAGAGTATTTTTTATCGGGTTTTCACCATTTTGCATCGGGTTTTCTTCATATTTTCTACGATTATTCACTGGTTTTCTTTGGTCTTCCCTTTTTCCGTTTTCTTATTCCTTTCTCTTCTATTTTCCTCATTTCTTTCTTCCATTTCCACCAGTTTTGTTTGGTTCTTTCTTCGTTTTCACCCTTTTTTGTTGCTTTCTTCTGTTTTTTCTTTTTTCATTTTAGTTTAATTTTTATCATTTTTAATACATTTGTAAATTTTTTCATGTAGATTCTGCATTTACCATATAAATCACAAACATTTTTTATACACAGTTAGCATTTTCTAAATACATAATTGATATATTATTTAAAATATATGTATTCATGTCTACTATTCTTCATACACATCGCACATTTTGCTTATATATCTAAAGTATTTGTGTAGACTTTTAACATTTTTTAAATATATGATTAACATTTTTTCAAAGGCATGTTTTTTTAATATGTGTTAAATGTTTTTCTTCAAACACACATTAAAACCTCTTTTGAAAAGTACAAAACATTTTAGTTAAACTTGTGACTATTTTTTTACATGTATAACAATTTTTGAAAGAGCCAAAAACATATTTTCAATACATGTGAACACTTTTAAAATGTAACATACATTTTTTGAATGATCCAAATAGTTTTTTGAATTTTGTAATCACTTTTTTTCCATTTTCGAGATGTCAGATATAATTTTTGGAAATGCATTAACATTTTTTTAAGACTCACACAGAGCAAACACTTTTTACACTACAAGAACATTTGTTAAATGTGTTGAACCCACATTTCTACTGGCCCGGCTGACTACCAGCTCCCCTGTAGGCGGCCGAGCAGCTAGAGCTATGTCTTGCTTAGAGCGAGATGGTGGCATCTCTTGTGCCGAGCGTTTACAATAACGGTTCGGCCCTTTAGCGCACTTGAAAGTAATAGACTAAAGAATAGGTAGCATGCAAGGTTCGATCCCAGAACCTTCTTTCTCTGTTTTCACTGTTTTTCTATACTTTCTTTTTTTTCTTCGTTACCTTTGTTTGTTTATTTCTCGGTTTTCATTGGCCTTTTTGTTTCTTTCTTTTTTCTTCATTTTCATCGGTTTTATTTGGATCTTTCTGGTTTTTCATCATTTTTTCTTTTTCTTTTCCCTCGGGTATTCATTGCTTTTCTATTACAAGTTTTTGTTATATATCGAATACTTTTTCTAACACATGTTAAACATTTTTAAAATACAATTTTTTTAAACGTTGCCACATTTTTATACACATTTTCTAACATATTTCAAATGCTTGATTAATATTTTTCAAGTACCATATTAACATTTTTAATACATAGTCGACATTTTTTCTATGCATTCAAATAATCTATGAAATTTTGAGTAATATTTTTCAATTATAGGATTAACATTTTTTAATACATGGTCACTATTTTAATACAAATTTGAGATTTTTCAAAAGCTGGATTAACATTTTTCAAATACTTGTTCAAATTTTTTTCAAATACTTGATTAACTTTTTTTAAATACATTATCCAAACTTTCATAAGCATCGTATTTTTATATACATTTTTTCTATACATGATAAACATGTTCCCTATACACATTTAACCTTTTTTAATTATCTGTAATTTTTTTTAAAGTTTTATGTAGAGTGTCTTTTGTCATATATATAAGTAGAATATTTACAGTACAAACAAAATTTAAAAAATAAAGCAAAATGGGAAACATAAAAGTTGAAAAGGAAAATGAAGCCATGGCCTCACGTTCGCCCGGGCTAGTCCATCTGGGGCTCCCCTTCACTCAAAGGTTTCCCAGGTCTCACTATAAGCGAGAAAGGGTCGCGCAATTCGAGCTATCATATCGCATAAAAGCGAGAAATAGCCGCGTCCGACAATTCTTCTGCTTAACGACGATGTCACCTATCTCCTTGTTTGGAAAGGAGAGCTAACTTTCATCTTTAATCATTTTATCATTTCACAATAAGAAGAATTCCATCATTGATTGCGTTTTATGGTTTTTGTATTGTTTTGTTTCGAATTCGGTTTTTTCTTCTAATGTCTAATTTTCTATTTTCAATATTTTTCCTCTTTATCCATATTTTTTCAATGTGTTTGTTCTCTATTTTTAGTTTAATTTCTCAATTTTTTTCCTTTTGTTTTCTTGTCCCACTACTTGAAATTTTTTATTCCTTTTTTTGCATTTTTATTCCATTTTTTTATTTTGTAAGGTTTTTCACCTTTTGCATTTTTTTATTTATTAACTTCTATGTTATCCTTTTATTCTTTGAACATTTTTCACATAGTATTTGAACATAAATTCACATTTGCAGGAAGAAATTTTGATTTATTAGTTTATATAAAAATGCACAAACTTTTTAATTGCATGAATATAAATGTATATAAAATATATTTTTGAAAATAATTGAAATGTATGGGACTTAATGGTCAAAAAATGATTGGGATTTTTTTCATTACACGTTGAACATTTGTTAATATGCGATAAGATTATTCAAATAGTGATGAGCATTTCAAATAAACGTTGAGCATTATTTTGAGATATACAATTTCAAATAGACGTTGAGAATTTCAAATGCAATGAATTTTTTGTTTAAATATGTGATAATTCTTTTTCAAAGGTGTATTAATTTTTAAATACATGGTGGACATTTTACAAAAAACATGATGAACATTTTATATCAACAAAGGTACGAGTTATTGCCGTTGCATGCAGTATAAGTTTATTTTTTGAAACCCACTAATAATGTTTTCTAAAATCCAATAAATATTCTTTTCCTGAAAGAGATTTGCTTTGGAACACCCCCCTAGAAAAGTTACATATTTTGATGCGGATTAATTATGAAGATTAGAAAGTTAGATTGTTATGAACTCTTATTTGTTTAATTGGGAGAATAGGAATTACAATTAGTTGATCGTTATGTGGGGAATACTCTTTTTAAGTAACTTTAATATTTCGGTAAATTCCTCCTGAAAATGAAAATAAACAGGCTCAAAAACCTGACAGCCCAGCGCATCCCTTGCTAAGTAGCTTCACCATTTTCGAAGGAAACCAACAGTAAACCACTAAACAACTGGCCCATTGCACGGTGGGTGTGCACAACACTAGTAGAAAAAGGGTCATTTGTCCCGGTTCATAAGGGCCTTTAGTTCCGGTTCTGGAACCGGGACTAAAGGGTCGTTACTAAAGCTCCTCCCCCCCCCCTTAGAACCGGGACTAAATGGTCATTACTAAAGGTCCTCCACGTGTCCGCTGCGTGGAGGTCCACCTTTAGTCCCGGTTGGTAACACCAACCAGTACTAAAGGAAATTTTATGATTTTTTTTAATTTTTTTCCCTGAATTTTCAAATTTCTGAATTATTTTAACCTCTAATCTCTAATCACTCCTCATCACTGCTCAATTTAACCTCTAATCTCTAATCACCCCTCATCATTCCAAATCATTTAACTTTCCGGACGGTCACCCATCCTCTCACTACCCCAGCCTGAGCACGCTTAACTTCCGGGTTCTATTCTCCCTCGTTTCCAAGTCTGCACTTGTTGTTTTCCTGACAATAGTAAGATGTCAATTCTATTAACTCTCAGGAGTTTAGCTTGAGCATCAAGTCACACATTTCACTGTTTGAGTTTGAAACTATCGTTCTAAAAAACAATAATTATTTAGTAACACTAATATTTCTTAAATAAGTAGTTTGACCAATGCTTGACCACAGTTTGACCAGATTTGACCAAAATTCAAAAAAACTGAAATAATTATTTAGTAACACTAATATTCTTGAATAATTATTTAGTAACAGTAATACTTCTTGAATAAGTAGTTTGACCATAGTTTGACCAGATTTAACGAAAATTCAAAAAAAAACTGAAATTTAAGCGTAACTTTTTTCCTTTTAGAATTTGAGGATTCTAAAAATTTGCAAACAGGCCGTAGACGGTCAAAATCGGATGCGGATTTTCGTGCTGAACATTTTGATATATTATACGTTTTTTTCTGACATCGTATGCAAAAGTTATAGTCGTTTTACATTTTCCCTACACTTTTTGCAAAACATGTCCAAATTTAAGTTTTTAAATTTTCCTAACTAATAGATGTAGTAACATAACTACATCTCGAAGGATTTTAACTTTTGAAGTTTCTATCATTTTCTTTTGCTTTTTACAAAACTGAAAAGGCGATACACAGGGGTGGAGGGGTAGAATTTGAAAATTGCACCATTAGTACCGGTTGATGCCACGAACCGGTACTAACGGGCATCGCACCCTTTAGTCCGGTTCGTGGCACCTACCGAGACTAAAGGTCCCATTTGAACCGGGACTAATGCCTGTAGGATGCCCTAGCCGCTCGAACCGGGACTAATGCTCACATTAGTCCCAGTTCGTAATGCAACCGGGATTGATGCTTTTTTCTGGCCGAACCAAAGCCCTGTTTTCTACTAGTGCAAGCTATTCAATCCGTTGAGCGTGGAATAGATGGAGGTGGGATCAGACACCATTTGGTCAAGCGTGACCATGTGGCGGATGCACAAGCTCCTCAGTCGCACGACGTGCTTCTTTTGTGTCGCATGTACTAAATCTTATCCTCTCGAGAACTAAGCAAGCTCACTGATTCGTCGTTATCACCTATCCTTTCTTCTCTCTGTCGACTCAGTTCTCTCTCATGGTGATGCCGCACCACCCACCGCAACCGAGGAGGCCATGATTCAACACGCCTCATCGATGTCATTGTTGCAACCGATGTTGTAGGCAATCACCCGTTGTTGCAAGCATGACACCACCGTTATGCCTTTCCTCTACAAGCAAGCCATGGGTTGCAGTAGACAACAGGGGAAGGCATCGATGTGTGTTGCAGGCCACGGCGCCGGGCCACGTGTTAAACGCGCTGTGACTGGAGCAGTGTGGTGGCTTTTCCCATGAGTGATGTTGCAAGGTTATTGGCATCCACTCTAAGTGGTGCTACGATGGTCGTCGGCGTATGTTACGAGGTCGCACCGTCCCCTCTGATTGAGCAATGTTGCTAGCAGCACCCCGATAGAAAGGACTTCTGGTGCTAATACGAGTAGCACCACCCGCTACGTCGAAATTTCTTCGAAGCCATGCCGCGACAGTGGCTCGAGACGCTGTGATGGGCGGAAACGCAGTCACGTGAGGCAAACATGTGCTTACAATAGTGTTGCGACATGGACGATGATTCTGTCAGGGTTGGCGGGTTTTGTGAAACTGTTGTCGCCGCTCTCGAGGGCAGTGATTGAAGGAAATATGCCCTAGAGGCAATAATAAAGTTATTATTTATTTCCTTATAATCATGATAAATGTTTATTATTCATGCTAGAATTGTATTAACCGGAAACATAATACATGTGTGAATACATAGACAAACAAAGTGTCACTAGTATGCCTCTACTTGACTAGCTCGTTAATCAAAGATGGTTATGTTTCCTAACCATGAACAATGAGTTGTTATTTGATTAACGGGATCACATCATTAAGAGAATGATATGATTGACATGACCCATTCCATTAGCTTAGCACCCGATCGTTTAGTATGTTGCTATTGCTTTCTTCATGACTTATACATGTTCCTATAACTATGAGATTATGCAACTCCCGTTTACCAGAGGAACACTTTGGGTACTACCAAACGTCACAACGTAACTGGGTGATTATAAAGGAGTACTACAGGTGTCTCCAAAGGTACATGTTGGGTTGGCGTATTTCGAGATTAGGTTTTGTCACTCCGATTGTCGGAGAGGTATCTCTGGGGCCCTCTCGGTAATACACATCACATAAGCCTTGCAAGCATTGTAACTAAGATGTTAGTTGTGAGATGATGTATTAAGGAACGAGTAAAGAGACTTGCCGGTAACGAGATTGAACTAGGTATTGGAATACCGACGATCGAATCTCGGGCAAGTAACATACCAATGACAAAGGGAACGACGTATGTTGTTATGCGGTCTGACCGATAAAGATCTTCGTAGAATATGTAGGAGCCAATATGGGCATCCAGGTCCCGCTATTGGTTATTGATCGGAGACATGTCTCGGTCATGTCTGCATTGTTCTCGAACCCGTAGGGTCCGCACGCTTAAGGTTACGATGACAGTTATATTATGAGTTTATGCATTTTGATGTACCGAAGGTTGTTCGGAGTCCCAGATGTGATCACAGACATGACGAGGAGTCTCGAAATGGTCGAGACATAAAGATTGATATATTGGAAGCCTATGTTTGGATACCGAAAGTGTTCCGGGTGAAATCGGGATTTTACCGGAGTACCGGGAGGTTACCGGAACCCCCCGGGAGCTAAATGGGCCATGATGGGCCTTAGTGGAAAAGAGAAGAGGCAGCCCTACATGGGCCGCGCGCCCCTCCCCTCCCTTGGTCCGAATTGGACAAAGAGAGGGGGCCGGCCCCTCTCTCTCTTTTCCCCCCTCCACAAGTCCTATTGCAACTAGGATTGGGGGGAATCCTACTCCCAGAGGGAGTAGGACTCTCCTGGCGCGCCCTATGTGGCCGGCCAGCCTCCCCCTTTGGTCCTTTATATACTGAGGCAGAGGCACCCTAGAACACACAAGTTGATCCACGTGATCTATTCCTTAGCCGTGTGCGGCACCCCCAGCCACCATAGTCCTCGATAATACTGTAGCGGAGTTTAGGCGAAGCCCTGCTGCTGTAGTGCATCAAGATCGTCACCACGCCGTCGTGCTGACGGAACTCTTCCCCGACACTTTGCTGGATCGGAGTCCGGGGATCGTCATCGAGCTGAAATTGTGCTAGAACTCGGAGGTGCCGTAGTTTCGGTGCTTGATCGGTCGGATCGTGAAGACGTACGACTACATCAACCTAACGCTTCCGTTGTCGATCTACTACGTATCTAGATTAGACTCCCCCCCCCCTCATTGCTATGCATCACATGATCTTGCGTGTGCGTAGGAATTTTTTTGAAATTACTACGTTCCCCAACAGTGATGGTGCAAGCTATGCTCCCACCATCCTGTGATGCGCCCACGATGTTGCTATGGATGTCGCCCATGCTATGAGTCAATGTTACTTAGGGATGCCCCCATGCTGCATACCATGTTGCAACGCTCCAGTAGTGTTGTAAACGATACTGCTAAGATGCTGCCATGTTGTGTGGGAGGTGTTGTCACGGCCAATGATGTTGTGACGACTGAGGGAACAAATGAGTGGTGTCCACCGGGAGGTGTTCGTTGTGGGTGTACGAGTAGAGACATTTTTTAGATAATGGGAGTACGAGCAGATGGTTCGAATTAAGCGCATCCAAGGGACGAACCAACCTGTGGTTGAATGGTTAGAGCATCTCCAGCCGCGCCCCTAGAATGGCCTCCCCAGGCGTTTTTTTCGCGCCGGCGCTGAAAAATCGGCCCAGTCACGCCCCCAAGAGCCCGATTTTCGCCAGCCTGGGCTGAATTTAGCGCCGGCGGACCCAGGCCGAACCCGGTGCGCTGGGGGCGCTCGGGGGCGCCGGGGCGAGCGGTTTTGGCGCGAAAGAGCCGCGGGCCCGCCGCGTCAGCAACACCGCACGTCATCTTCCCCGAACGCATCGGTTTCCCGCGGGGAATCAATGGCAAGGCTGCCGCCGGTCAGCCTTACCAGTGATTTCTCACGGGCGGTGCGCCGACGCCTCCCCTCCCTCGCACGCGTACACACGGGGCGGCGCCGCTATATAAGCCGGTGGCCTCCCTCGCCTCTGGCTACACCAGCCCTAGCCTGCCCTCTACCTCTCCCGAGCTCTACCTCTCCCGAGCGCCGCCGAGCAACCTTGCCTTTCCCGAGCGCCACCGCCGAGCCCTCCCTCTCCCTCCCTCCCTCTCCCGATGGCCGGGCGATTCCCCGGCGATGAGGCCGCGGCCAACGGCTTCGGCCGCCGATCGCTCCGCGAACAGGAGTCTTGGCTCCTGTTCCAGGTGAACATCCTGGCGCCGCCGGACATGCGCGCCGGGCCAACAGGGTGGAGACTCAGCAACGGGGGAGTGCCCATTCCCCCGTTGCCCGACGCCGTGGCGAAACCGGGCTACTTCACCGACGAGGTCGACGTCGTGCGCGCCTCCCTCACCGACGCCCAGCTCGCCCTCCCCGAGTACGCCGCCGACAACATAGCGGCATGGACGGCGTACTTCCAGCGCCGGCAGTAGCAGAGGCTGGCGTCCACCAACGGCACGCCGGTGGTAGCCGGACCGAAGAATAGCGACGGACACCGCCTGTGGTGGGGTGTCCTCGGCCGGACCCTCGAGGGCGTTCTGACGTACCTTGAGGGCGGCAACGACCCGCCGTTGGCATACCCCCCGGCGAGGGCGGCTGCCATGGCCACGGCTCACCGCCGACGCGATGGGCAATGGTTGCCCATGAGGTTCGGCGCCTCCTCTTCTTCCTCCTCCTCCCACTCTTCCTCACACTCGTCCGGCGCTCCGGCGCTGCTCGACGTCAAGGCCGAGCCCGCGGCGGAGACGCCGCTCGGCCGGCGCACTCGCAGCGTCGGCATCGTCATCAATGAGGGCGGCGCGCCCCCTCGTCGGCTCCTCCGCGCTTCGTCAAGCCCAAGACGGAGCCGGGCCTCCCCACGGTGAAGACAGAGCACGGCGCCGACGTCGAGCTCGACGACGACGCGGCCCTAGAATGGGCGTGCGCGGACTCCCTGAAGATGGCGAGGGAGCGCCAGTGTGCCGCCCTGCGGCGATTCGCGCAGTGCCGCCGGGGCCGCGATGAGGGAGGAATCGTCGTCATCGAGGACAGCGACGACGACGCCGCGCCGCCGCCACCAGCCCGCATAGGCGACGCCGGTCAGGGGTCCACCAAGGACGGCCACGTCAAGGAGGAGAAGCCGGACGACGACGACGACGGCGGCGGCGACTACTCCGCTTTTAGCTAGTTCTTTCTTTAGTTTTATATTTAATAAAAACCCGCTTTTTAAATGTAATATATGCCGAACTTCGCCGAACTTTGAACTTTGCTATATATTTAAATTTTTTTGAACGCGCCTGGGGACGGCCCTGGGACCGGCGGCTGGGGACCAACTCGGCCCCAGGCCGAGTTTTTGCGCCGGCTCACCCCCAGGGGGCGATTTTAGGCGCCCCCTGGGGGGCCAACGGCTGGAGATGCTCTTAGGTGGACGGTGGTATCCTCAGCCCACGAGGGTTCATGTCCTGGTGCTCGCATTTATGCTGAATTTATTTCAGAATTTCTGGCGATGCGTGTTTAGTGGGAAGAGACGTTCCCATCAGGGTGCTTATAGAGGTAGGGTGACAAATGTAATCTCTGGGAAGAGTAGTTAAATTGTGCAAGTACGGGGACAACATAATAGATAGTCTCTAATATGAACTCGATAAGTATTGACTTCTGGTGCCAAATATACAGACCAGAATTTCATACTTCCGCTTGCTTTGGATACTACGCAGAAATTCGATGCTGTAGATTAGTAGATACGCAGTAAGTATGTGCCATAGTAAGCGAATTTGAAAATGCTTCAATGGATACACTCGACTAAAATGAATTGCGATGGCCATCAGACAGCAGGACATCATTTGGAATCAGCCGGTATGTCTTCACTGGGAGTTATATTGTAGTAATAGGTAGAGATTTCTGTATGGTATTACCACTAATTCTACAATTTGAGTATGGAGCTTTATATTTCGGCCGCGTGATGCTGGCGGCGGTGGGCTTGCCCTTCCCCGCGCGCGGTCCTCTCCTGCTAGGGCGGTAATGGCGGGCGGCGGTGTGCCTCGGCCGGTGGCGGTCTGGCGTCCCGGTGTGGAGGCCGGCGGTGCTCGCCGTGGATGGTGCCGCCTCTTGGCAGCGGGGTGGTCTGGTGGTGCTAGCCGGCCGGGGGCGCGTCCCCGGCCCAGATCTGGGCCCGTAGGGTCCCTTCTGGGTCCTTGCGGGTCGGCTCCGGCGCGACCGCGACGCTCTATGTATGGGGAGGCAGGGGAGCGGCTTGGACTGGGACAGCGATGCCGACGGCGTACCAGCTGCTGCGTGGAGGCGGGAGCTATCCAGGCCTTTGAGGGCCCGACCGGGCCTGTGGGGCCACGGGCCCGGTAGGCTCCTGCCATGGCGTCCGGTCAGCTACCGTCGTGGACGGTGGAGGTGGGGCCCTCCCGTATGCCGACGGTGTTGTTGCCCTAGTCCCGGCTCCTCTTCTCCGTTGTGCAGACCATCTTCGCGATGCCGTGGTGAGACAGCGTGGGAAGCTTCATGTCCGTGTTGGTGCAGGGTGGTGGTCGGTCTGGTGGCAAGCTCCGAAGTGCCTGAGGTAGAGGCTGGGATCGGGAGAAATCTCTGTTGGCTTGGCCGACACCGACGCGGTGGCGCCTGAGGGTGCCGCCGGACCTTCCTGGAGGGCGTCGGGGCTACCCTTCCTCTCTCCTCGCCGTGTACCGGGGGAAACCCTTGGTAGCAGCGTCGTCATTGTCGCGTCCTTTCTTGGAGGTGTTGTTAGGTACTGGCATTTCGGAGTTTCGGAGCTTGGTGGGCGATCTCCGGTGGACGCAGCGGTCACGAGGCTTCGTCATTTTTGTCGATCGGCCGTTATCGGCATTTGTTTATTTTCTTTTTTCTCTTTTCTTTCTTTTGGGCGTGTTTGTACTGTTTCCGCCTCAGCCCCTATCGTCGGTTGTATCGGTTGGTTGCTTTGTAATACAAAGCGGGGGAAACCCTTTTTCTTAATAGTGGTTGGCTTTTCAGTGGTCACTCGCGAGGGAGTGTGGTGGGAGCTTAAGCCCCACCACATGTCTGTCTGTGTGTTGGGTCGTCCGAGCAGGAAGCGAGAGATTCATTGAACAGAAGGAACCATGGGTGGCCTTTTCGGTTTTCCTATCTTCCATTGTTTTTAGCTTTTCTTTGCCTTTTAGTCTTTTGGGATTTTTTCTCTGTGTACTGTATATAGGATGTACAAAGTGTGCTCCCGTGCAAGGCACAGATGTGCTCCTTCACAAAATACTTGTGCTCCCACTAGCAGCACAATAGCAGCACAGGTGTCCTCCCCCTTGATGGAGCACATCCAACTCAGAAAAGAAAAAAAGGGGGAGTTTGCGCGGTTGCCTCTCCTTCCCCTGCGTGTCAAACATGAAGCGCACTTAGACCTTGTCATGCGATATTGCTCTACTTGTAGCGCTGGGAAAGGATGCACGATTTCAAAGATTTTTTTTGGAACCAATAGCAAAACATAAAGGTTTTTTGCATTACGAGGCCGACACAGCCCAGCCTAGAAAGAGTTCTGCAGCTGCTGCTGGCGCCGGAGTTCATGGAGTGGATGGTAACTCAATCTGCTCCACTTTACCTCTGCCAGCTTGACAACGCACCGCACCAATATCAATGAATCAATGACGCCGAGGTCGACACAGCCACCATGAAACTAGCCATCTCTCCTGCATTAGTCAAGAAATGACGACAACAGCAGCCGGCGGCAGCTACATTTTGCGGTTTTGCCTACTTAATTGAGAAACAGGAAGCCGCCGGCCGGCTGACCGGCGAGCTGATATTATTATGGGATATAGGAGGCTGCTTCGTTCATCCGCTGTTTGTTTAATTCCCCAGCGCAGCCTAATTAACTACTCTCCTATGAATTGTCCTTCTATAAGATGCATGCAGGCGAATATCCATTTGGTGCTTCTTCTTGTTGAAGCAACCAACTCGATCTGCATGTGTATTGTTAGAGCATCTTCAATCCAGATGCGCATTGTGAGAGCATCTCCCTATAATTTAACTTTAAACTCCAACTCCTTAACCTAAATTTAACTCTCCAAACGGCCCTTCTTCACAACCATTGCAATTGAAGAATATCTGAAGCACAATTTCTACTTAATTACCATATCTAAAAACCACATAAACTCTACCTTCATGAACATACTACTTATACATCGCATAGTACATAATTAAACTCAACATGGTGCTTAATTAACCTAAATAAAACTACCCATCCTCGGCGCACAAGGAATTGACGACGACATCCTTATGCTTGCCGTAACTCGTTAGCCCGTCGCGCACTATGAAATAGATGGACCACGGCCGGCGGCTTGGACCGTGGCACGCACCTCTCGAACGGCGGTAGGTGGCGGTTTGTCTGTGTGGTCAAGTAACACGCATAGGTTAGTGGGTCAGCCATATTATTTTGGAGATTTGTGGACTAAGCTCAACCCGTAGGACATGTTGATGGACCCTAATACAATTGACTCATTGTTTCTATGAATAGTGTTTTCCCATATTTTTTTGAAAGAATTCTTTTTAAATAATAGTGCTAACTAGTCCATGTATAATCTCCGTAGTCTAGGGAGGACCAAGTTGGCAATAACTTATAGCATCTATAGATGGAGTAGGCAAATGCGGGCCCTCAAAAGCCCACGGACGCGCCCGGGCGCGTCTGCGGGTGCTGACCGTTCAAGTCTCAAATTTGCTCATCTGCATCCGGATATCTCATATTAGAAATCTTAAATCCATACAAAAGCATGCACAGAAAAAAAAATACGTAGTACGTAGATCAACTAGCCTAGTCCTTGCCGGAGATGCCCACTATCTCCGTGCCCGACACCGGGTACATGGGTGGCAGCCGCAGCTCCGGCTGCTGCGGCTCCTCCAGCTCCTCCGCAGCGGCCTCTGCATCCATCTCCGCTTCGACCTCGTCGAAGAGGGCGTCGTACCCCGCCCGCTCTTGCCGGATGAACCGCCAGTTGTCCTCCACATGGGTCTCATCTTGGATGGACTCTAGGATGGCATGTTGCTCCGCCATCTTGTCCGCTTGGTCGACGCGAACTCCGCCTCCGCCTGCTCCATGTTGAAGACCGGAGCCGGCGCCAGCTCCTACTCCGCCTCCTCATCGTCCTCCGGATCCGCCACCTCCATCAGAGCTGGCTGCTACTCCTCTCCCTCCTTCTCCTCCGCCTGCTCCTCCTCCTCCTCCTCTGGCTCCGGCGAGTGCGGAGGCAGCCCGGCAGCGATGCGGGCGGTGCACATGGCGCGCCTCACCCGGTTCTCTTGCTCGATCTCTTGCAAGCGGTCCGGTGTGAGCATAGCATAGGTGGTTATCTTATTTCGGACCATGGCGATGCCAGAGAGCGTGGGATGAGCGCCGGAGCGGGAGAGAGGAGGTGGAAGGGCTCGGGCTGGCGGCATGGATAGGGAAAAGGTGGATGGGCTAGGTTTGGGGGACGCCGGCCGGCTTAAATAGCTGGATTTGGCCTCGGGTGGTGAGCCGGACCGACGCCACGCGGCGTTCAACCCCCCCCCCCCCCCCCCCCCCCCACCGGAGGAGATGTCCGTCGACCGCCGGGTTTCGGGGCGATTCTGCGTGGGACCCCGATGCCAGTCCTATGTGGCGGATCAAGGTGCCCAAGTGCCCCCATATCCGCTCCATATTTCGGTTGGATATGAAGGGTGTCGGTCAGCCCAGGCGTTTGAGGCCCGTTTGAGGATCCCGTCTGGGTCGAATTTTCGTGACCGGTTAATGACCGGGCCGTCCGCCCGGGCATTGGACGCGAGTTTGGGACGTGCGGCTGTAGATGCTCTTAGACCTTCAGTTTCGGTTTAACGTGGTCAAAAGACTTTTTTTAAGAAACATGGTTCAAAATGTAGACGCGTACAAAACATGCAGTTACACTCACCCTTATGAACGTCTACACGCACGCTCTACCCCTATGAGTACATCCGAAAGGCTCGGTGTCTCATAGTCAACAGGAACATCATCTCTCATTGAATGAACATCTTAAGAAGGACTAAAATAAATATAGAAAAATACAAGGACACATGCCGAATGTAAGACTTAAACCCGGATGAACAGGTTCCATTCCACCACAAGGAATCTTGGCACCTAAACTACACTCGGTGCATGTGATTAATTAAGAGAAATTGTAACATAGCAGCCTAGCTATGAGTTTGCTGTAGGAGCTCGTGTGCTAGGTTTATTCGGTGTTCGATCCAGGTTACAACTGATTATACTTTTGTAATAAACGTGTGTCAATCAATGAAATATCCAATGCTGTAAAAAATTGTACCATCCTCATCCAGAGTCGAGTGCCACCCGGCCTGATCGCAGTATAAAAGGCCTCTAACACAGGAACAAGCAGCATGAGCACATCACCAAACACACAACTAGGAATAGCAATGGCCATCTCACTCAGCTCGGAGCTCCTCTCCCTGTCCCAACAATGGCAGCTCCTCCTCCTTGTGGCACTCGCCTCCCTCGTGCTCTTCACGAGAAGACTGAGCAACAAAGGGCTCAGACTACCGCCCGGCCCAGCCCAGGCTCCAATCCTGGGGAACCTACACCAGCTAGGCTTGCTACCACACCAGAGCCTACGGGATCTGGCAAGGCAGCATGGGCCGGTGATGCAGCTGCAGCTTGGCACCGTGCCAACGGTGGTGGTGTCGTCAGCTGAGGCGGCGCGGGAGGTGATGAAAACGCACGATGAGGACTGCTGCACCCGGCCTGTGTCCCCAGGGATGAAGCGGCTGTCCTACGGCCTCAACAATGTCGGGTTCGCCCCGTACGGTCCCTACTGGAGCATGATGCGCAAGTTCCTTCTGGTCGAACTCTTCGGCGTGCGCCATGTCAAGGCCGCATGGCACGCACGCCAGTATCAGGTATGGATCGTCCCATTGCGTCGGTGATTTGGGCCTTCCTTATCTCCACTCCAATGTATTCTCTTGCATTTTTTGGCAATTAATGTGTTCTCTTGTATTTGCATTGCTTATTCTTTAAGCATAAAACACAATATTACATTGTGGTGCACATCAGAACAGGGGCAAAATAATGCAACATGCAAAGACAAAATAAAACATCATAGTGCGCTCCAAAACACGATGAAAACCAACAAAACTTGTTTGAAGCACACAGAAGCAAAACAAATTGTTGTGATACCACTAGCTATCATACAGACACAAAATAAGAGATGATATATATGGTATTTACATATTCTAGTGCACTATTGCGGCACGCGTCATGATAAAATCAGAGATGGTTGATATATATTGTGCATGATAGAAATCTCATGGGTTTTATCGTAATAAGGTGGACAAACTAACGAGCACCTTGAGCGGCTTGGCCGGAGAGCCGGTAGCACTGAAGGAGCACATCTTCAGGCTGGCCGACGGCCTCATCGGTATGCTGGGCTTTGGCGATATGTACAACAGCGACAAGTTCCCACACCACAAGAACTTGGAGCACGTGCTCGAGGAGGCCACACACGCGCAGGCCAGCTTTTCCGCCGAGGACTACTTTCCCAACATCATCGGCCGCCTAGTCGACCAAATCACTGGCCTCGCCGCTCGCCGCGAGCGGATCTTCAAGAAGCTTGATACCTTCTTCGAGATCATCATTGAGCAACATCTTGACCCTCAGCGTGTCAAGCCTCAGAATGGTGACCTCGTCGACCGCCTCATCAGTCTCTGGAAGGACAATAGTGGCACCCTCAGCATCACGAGAGATCACGTCAAGGGCATCATCTTTGTACGTTATGTTAGTTGCATCTACATCATGTCCTCTCCCGATTTAGAAAAAATATGAACTAACTCACATCACTCACCACCCTGCAGGGCACGTTCATTGGTGGCTCGGACACGGCCTCGGTGACAATCCTATGGGCGATGGCGGAGCTAATGCGGAAGCCGCGGCTGCTGAAGAAGGCGCAAGATGAGATCAGGTCCGTGGTGGGCGGCAACGAGAGGGTGCAACCGGATGACCTAGTAAAGCTAGGCTACCTCAAGATGGTGGTGAAGGAGACCCTACGGCTGCATCCGCCAGCGACCATGCTGCTGCCGAGGGAGGCCATGCGGGATATCCAGATTGGTGGCTATGACGTGCCCACCAAGACGCGAATCTATGTGAATGCGTGGGCCATTGGCAGAGACCCAACAAGCTGGCCTGATGACCCGGAGGAGTTCAAGCCAGAGAGGTTTGAGATGAGCGAGATAGACTTCAAAGGCGCGCATTTCGAGCTAACTCCATTTGGTGCAGGGCGGCGGATATGCCCTGCGCTGTCTATGAGCACGGCTACCGTGGAGTTCACACTGGCCAACCTGCTGTACTGTTTTGACTGGGCGCTCCCCAAGGGGGGCGTAGTGAGCATGGAGGAGGAAGGCAAGCTTATCCCCCTCCTCAAGACCCCGCTCGTGCTGGTGCCCACCCCATACCGGAACATGTAGGCATAGTGAGGGCGTGACATGTCATGTCACACTCGAGAGAGATCGACTCCAAATTAATTTCCCCCCATGTATGGAGTAAACATGGATGTAATCTTGTGACTATTAGTATTACCACTTTGTATGTACTACAGTTTGTTTACCACACCTTGGAAGACAGTATATCACAATAATAAGATTGGCACATGTATGTTGTTGTAAAATGAAATAAATATACAAAATTCGTTGTTTTGATTATTAAGTCTCGAGGGCAAGTATATATAAAGGTATGCAATTGGTGGACAAGTAGGATAGAGACGTGGAGTGCTTCTAAGACGTTTATCTCTACTTCATGATCTGTACTGTGTAATATTTTGTATTTTAACGTTGATGTCTCTTGGAATTTGAGGGCCGGTGGTAAATGCAGTATATATAGAGAGAAAAAACTGGTTTGATTGTATTACGACTCGGCCAAGAAGATAATAAGTCGACGAGAAATTGATGAGAAAAAAAAACTGGAAAATGAAGATATGTTGTATCACGGGATGCATCCATGTCGGCAGGGCCAGGACGAACAATTAAACGGTAGGCGCACAGGTGGATGGAACTACATAACGAACAGCGATGGTGACTGAATCAATTCATTAATCAGTATCGAAACTCAATTTTAGTCCTTTTGAGGGGGCAATAAGACAAATGTGCATTAAAAAATGGGACAATTCCATTTCTCCCCCTAACTTGAACCCACACCTGGCATTTACCCCTATTTTTCGAGTATGCTCAAAAATACCCCCCCTTCCATCTGGTACCGTTATAGGAATGCCCTTCCATGCCATTTCCGTCAAATCAAAGGGCTTTGACCGTCTCCAAGGCGTTTCTTGGACAATTATACCCCTCCTTACAAGTGGGGCCAATCAAGAAAAAAAATAAAGACCTGTCAATAGGGACTAATCAAATTGGAGTTGGGGGCCCACATGTCATTGTCTCTTTAAGATATTTATTACCTGTTTTGGTTACTAGAGTGTCCATGGGTTAATGTAATAATTAACAGAGAAGGTTAGGCTAATTAAACAAGTTTTTAACGATAGTGGTTAAACACCGGCGCGTGCACGAAGGCACGGCGGCGACATACACGAGGATGCTGGCAGTCTAGGTGCTGCAGAGTGGTCCTGCGAGGCTGCTGGCGCGAATCCAGAGTGAACCTAGGTGGACGGAGAGCGTGGGGTGGCCGGGGGGGCGGGCATCAGTGAGCTCGAGCAGCGGCGACGAGGGCAGCGGGCAACAGAGCTTGGAGCTCGTAGGAAGATGCGCTCGGGGTCGTGCGGCTCCAAAGAAACGACAAAAATGACTTCAGGAAACCCCAAGGAACACGAGAAATATGGCGTAGAGACCGAGGCTCACCATGGCCGGAGATCGGCCGCCGCAGCGGTGGACCGGAGCCGAGGAAGAAGGAAAGGGGCGCCAGCGATTAGGGCTATCCCGGGCACCCTTCGGCGAGAAAACAAATTAAACTGTGGCGAAGATCATGGACGCAATTTTTGAGCTCCGGGAGTCCGTTTGCCACACGCACGAAAGACGACGCTGACGGAGTTGGGGAAGAGAAGAAGTGCGCCGTCGATGCCGAGCCTTGGGGCCTCCCTCGCGCTTCCTTCCGACAGAGCACCTCCCTCGTCGTGGAAAGCATTATCCCTCTCCAAATGGTTGGCCATGGGGTGGACCCCGACATCGCCCTACCATGACCGCGCATCTGTTGAGCAGGGCGACGCCTCCCTTGGCCCCCGAGCGCAGGGCTCATCTCTCTAGGGTACGGCAGGACGTCGCGGTCTCGCTATGGTCCTATGGGAGCGCTCTATGGCCGCGAGTCTCCGGCGATGGCCGGAGCCCGAGCTCCTCTCTTCCGTTTCCCTGTGCGTCAGAAGGTTGAAGGATGGCAGACCGGTACGGTGGGCCTCAATTTTTTTCTACTGATTGGCCCCACTTGTAAGGAGGGGTATAATTGTCCAAGAAATGCCATGGAGACGGTCAAAGCCCTTTGACCTGACGGAAACGGCACGGAAGGGCATTCCTCTAACGGTACCAGACGGAAGAGGGGTATTTTTGAGCATACTCGAAAATTAAGGATAAATGCCAGGTGTGGGTTCAAGTTAGGAGGAGAAATGGAATTGTCCCTTTAAAAATAGCATGGAGTGTGCAAAATGACAGGTGACCAGTCTAATTGCGCAATTAAACATCACAAACCCACTACTATTTATTAAATATTTGAATGACAAATGCAATTTCTGGAATGGGAGTTGGAGGTAGGCACCCGCTGGTGCTAGTGCCCACCCCATACCAGCCCATGTAAGCACAGTGAGGCGTGACGAGGTAGGCACCCGCTGGTGCTAGTGCCCACCCCATACCAGCCCATGTAAGCACAGTGAGGCGTGACATGACATACCCGAGAGATCCACTCCAAATTAATTGGCCCCCATGTATGGAGTAAACATGCATATTTGTGACTATTAGGCTAGTCATAGTGGAAGTAACATAAGTAGTAACATAGATGCCACATAAGCAAAAAAAAATGATGTGTCATGTAATTAAAGAGAAGAGAGGCAAATAGAGTAACATACTACCTCCGTTTCAGTTTATAAGTCCTACGCGTATACCTAGATTGCCAATTTTATAACCTTAATATAAACTATATAACACAAAAATTATACGGTTTGAAAATAGAGCATCTGAAGTTTATATTGGTATATTTTTTGTAATATATGACCTGTATTAAGTTGGTCAAATTAACGACCTAGGGGCACGCGCACACCCTGTAAACTGAGAGAGAGGTAGTAATATGTTACCATCACATAGCGCTTTCCAATGCAAAATGAGTCTACAAAACAATAAATATAGATATGTATGTTACTACACCTATGACACTTCCCACTATGAAGATAGTAACATAGACTAGTAACATATATATGTAAGTCTAAGTTACTCCCCACTATGACTAGCCTTAGTATTTCCGCCTTGTATATATTACCAGTTAGTTTACCACACCTTGGAAGACAGTATATCACAACAATAAGCTTGGCACCTGTATGTTGTTGTAAAATGAGATAAATATACAAAAATCATTGTTTTAATTATTAAGTCTCGAGGGCAAGTATATATAAAGGCATGTAATTGGTGGGCAAATAGGCTAGAGACGTGGAGTGCTCTCAGTATGGATGAAAACGGTGCGGGAACGGACGGAACTGAGTGTTGTCATATTTGTTTTCATATTCTTTTGCAGAAGCGGAAATAAATACAGAAACCCGGAAATGAATACGGAAACAGATACTATCGGAAACGGATACGGAGCAAATACAATGCAGATACGAAAACAGAAATAGGCATTGATCGGAACTTAAAAACCCCTTGAATCATAAAGAAATACACACAAAACAAACAAATTTAATGAGTTGTTAACATGGCTATAAAATAATACCATTATGTTAGCAACTTAGCATAATATTGTAGTAGTACCGGACAATTGCGTATAGGGTCAAGCTGAGTACATGTGTGGTAGTAGAAGTTGGGCCTCAAATCCATTCTACTAATTGTGTCATTGTGTTCTCTTTGGTGGTTGGGCTACAAAGCAGTTATAGGTCTATAGTAAAAACAGAAATTTCATATTCATGGTTTTTGTTTCCGTTTCCGCATAAAAAATTTCAGTTCCACTTTTGTTTTACAAAATGGAAAGTTTCCACTCCATTTTCATCCCTAGCTCTCAACATGTTTGGTTGGGAGAGTTGGAGATAAGAAATGGGAGTTTAATATTGATGATACTAATAATCCGTTGATTGGTTCAGGGGCTTGGGAATTAGGAAGGAAAGAGGAAGGGGAATTAGGAGGCCAACTCCCATCGATCTGACACGCGGGGGCCCTGGTATTTCAGTGAAGGTATGGGAGGTAACGTCTAGAAACATATTGTTGCAGATTTGGTGGCCCACCTCCCATAGTGAAAGAAAAAAGAAACATCCTAGATAAATACTTGCAGCGGCCTAAATTTTCTTCCGAGCTCAGTGCTAACTACTCCCTAATCTACCGTCAAAATGAAAACTACTCCCTAATCTGCAGATGCAACGCTAAAATAGGAGCACATCTCACGTAACCTACCCTTCCTTTTCTTTGGTCATGAGAACTATTCCCACAAATATTTCTCACCCCGTACCAAACGTGGGACTGGGACTAACAGTCGACTTCCCAAGTATAACCCCTCGGCCAACTCCCTCTCATAAATTCGCATTCCCTTGACCTTAAACTACCAAACACGCTGTCTAAGACATTTGTCTCTACTTCATGATCTCTACTGTGTACACATATTTTGTATTTTAACGTTGATGTCTTTTGGAATTTGAGGGCCGGTGGTAAATCCATCAATCAGTACCAAAACTCATTTTCGGTCCTTTTGAGGTGGCAATGAAACAAAAGTGCATTCAAAAATACGCATGGAGTGTGCAAAATGATAGGTGACCAGTCTACTGCGCAATTAAGCATCACAAACCCACTACTATTTATTAAATATTTGAATGACAAATGCAATTTCTGGAACATGGCAGATTTGCTAGTTGATCAACATATAATTATCTCTCAGACCCATAAGTTTGAGATTGATTCACGCACTAGGAGAAATCATACAACTAGTGTGCTACCGGTGGTGGTGGGCAGTTAATCTTCCACGGGCAGTTTGTGAACCATTCTCCGATATCTACCAAACACAGCTTATCCGTTTGACAACAGTTCGTCTGGGGGCGCTAGCCTATGGCGACAAGCCAGTCCGGGTTACGGTTATCATCAGGATTCGTTCCCGATTGGGGTTAGGGCTGAGGACCGCGCGGCAGGAGGTATGTCTTCATTGGGAGTTACTCCTTCGTTTCAAAATAGATAGTCTAATTTTATAGGAAAATCATCTATTTCAACCGACTGATTTGTGTCTGGCGCAAGCCGCGTCGCGCGCGTGACGCGTGTCCTGCGGACCTGTGCGCCATTCCTCTTCCCCTCATCCTTATCCGCTCCATCGTTAACACATCTTATCTTCTCGAGCTATCTACTCATCTCCGGGTCTTCTTCCCCAAAGCTCTGCCGGTCCTCTCCTCTCTCACACCCTCCTCCGACGAGCTCGGCCACTGCTCCCCCTGCTGCACCTTCCTCTTCTCCCCTCCTCTCTCCAGCATCCACGGGGGGTCATCCGTCTGCTGCGTCATCACTCATCAGGAGAGCCGTGCTGCAGCGCTCTTCGGGGTCCGCACGAGCTGCGATGCAGCACCCCTAGACAGCTGCAAGCTGTGGGCGCTGCGATGCAGCTCTCCTCGGTGGATTCTGGCGCTCCAATGCAACACCTGCTCTACGACTGCAAGTTGTTGGTCGCCGCCGCCGATGATGCTTTCCAGCACCACCGGTGTTGTCTCTGCTGCTCTGACGAGCGTGTCTATTGTTGCTGCTGCTTTTTGCAATAACACCGCTGATGTAAGGGGGGTCGTGCTGCTGCGTGTGCGCCTTGTCAAGACACACGCCATGGCATCTCTGGTCACCACCGGTGATTCTGCATTGCAGCACCGGTGCTACAAGCGAAGACGCGTCTGTTTCTGCTGCTTCGATGCAACAACACGGCTGGTGTAAGGGGGGTCGTGTTGCTGCGTCTGCGACTCGTCGGGATGCGCGCCGGGGCATCTTCCTCAACTCCGATGGCTGATGCTGCCTTGCAACACCTCCGGCGGCGTCGACGACCACTGCATCACAGCTCCGACGGCCGTTGCATAGCAGCTCCAACGACGCCGGTGGCCGCTGCATCGCAGCTCCGGCGGCATCGACGCCTGCTGAATAGCCGCTCCGGCGGCATCGACAACCGCTGCATAGCAGCTCTGGCGGTGTCGCTGCCGCTACAGTGCAACTCCGGTGGCGTCAATGACCGCTGCATCGCAGCTCCGGCGGCATCGATGACCTCTGCATAGCAGCTCCGGCGGCCACTGCATCGTAGCTTCGGTGGCATCGATGACCGCTGCATAGCAGCTCCGGCTGCATCGATGGAGCACCGCCGGCTGCGCCGGAGCTGGCGCTGCAGAGCGTGGCAGCGGTGCTACGATGAAGCTCGACGGTGGCAGCTAAAAGTTTTGCGGGGTGCTATCTTTTTCATTCCTCGACGTGGTGTTCCTTTTCTTCCTTTTGGTGATGCGGAGTGCATGCAGGAGTAGTTGACTGAGACGAAGGGACTGGTGTGATCCAATGGTCCTACAACGCCTGATCCAATGGTCCACGAAGCGGTTGATTTTTTGCCCCGCGTCAGTTGGATGACGTTTAGCAGTGGCCAATTTTATATTTACTTTGTATTAAAGTTAGTATAAAATTGAGTCATTTATTTTGAAATGAAGGGAGTATATTGTAGTAATAAGTAGATATTTCTGTATGGTATTACCACTAATTCTACAATTTTTTGTGATTCCCAGCACATTTAATTGCTTCTTTAAAGTAGAGCAGCCCTCACCCTGTTCATAGTTGGGTAGCCTTAATGAATCATTTCCCATATTAAAGGAGTGAAACTATTACTCCCTTCGTCTAGGTGAATAAGTCATAGGTTGTGCACCGTGACCAAGAAGGAAAGAAAAACGAGACTTTAATGTTTATTTACTAATTAATAGCATTGCATGCAATGAACTAACCACTCCATGTAGTGTTTGGTAATCTTAAGTCATTAAAAGCATACACACTCCTCATCTTTTATTGGTTGATATGTCAAGAAATAAAAAATGAGGTAGAAGTTAATACACCGCGCCTAAGTGTTATGGGACTATTTGGTTTTGTAAGATGACTTAACACACCTAGACAGAGGGAGTACTAACTGTTGTCGAGTATCTTTCAACAATTACGGTACTAAATTAGTTCTACTTTCATTTTTAGGACAGGTGATGGCACTTTTTCTGAGGATGTTCAGTTTGTTTTTAGGGTTCGCTGCTTGACGATTGAAAAAAAAAACTGTTGTTAGAATTGAAGTCCTCTCCTTTTGACGACTAACAGCACTTTATTTAAAAGTAATTTACTTGGTGAACCAATGGTACAAAAGAAAATAGCTGACACCGTTTTTTTTCTATTTCTTCCTTACAGTACATCGGCAATCCTTTTTTTCGAGAACACCTCGAAAGGGGCAGGGGGTTCCTGCATTTCATTAAGAAGAAGAGAGTTGGTCCAGTTTATAAGGCAAACTGGACCTGAAAACCTAACATTCACAGCTAATCAGGGATAACCGAAAGAAACACACGCCGACCCCAGGGCCGCGCTCCAGTCGAGCCGCCGGCTCCGTCACCCAAGCAACCCATAGCCGACAGTACATAGGCAATCCTATTAGTGTACTTCAATATGCTCTCATGCATGTGTTCTGAAGGGTTCTGCAGTGTGCATTGATTAATTATGATTTGCCTTGTCGCATTCATGCAGCCCGTCTGTTTGACAAAATGTCGACACCGTTGTCCATTTCCAAGAGGTCGCAGGGAGCCAGGGACCAACAACACATGGTGTAGACAGACTCAGCAGCCTCCCCGAACTGCTGCTCCATCTCGTCATGTCCTTCCTGCCGATACCAGAAGTCGTTCGCACAAGCTTGCTGTCGTCAAGGTGGCACTATCTCTGGGCCTCTGTGCCCTTCATAATCTTACACCACAAGCACTTTATAGATGATGATGTTGTTGTTGATGATGATGAATGGCAGATGGTGGATCAGAATAGAATGAAGCAGTTTGGGGACTAGTTGCTACTCTTGCATGATGGCACTCTGCCCTTGGATGAGGCTCGGATCTTCATCGGTTGTGATTTTTATGAAAAATATTGTACGTGGATTCATCATGTCATCAGGCATAAAGCTCGTCTGGTTCATGTTTACGGTCCTGGTGACATCGAAGCGATGTTCGATAACGGGGACATGGTTCCTTCTCCGCACCTAAAAACAACCAGTCTCCAAACGGTCGATTTGGATGACGGATTCTTTAGGGCTCTGAATTTTGACTTCCCTATGCTTGAACTTTTTTTTTTTGAAAATGAAGGATTACCTCCGGTCTCTGCATCAGTCGATGCATGCAGCCATATTATTAGAAAGCGTAACAAAGTCTTAAAATCCAAGGAAGGTTAAAACCCGAGCAAAAGTGAAAATAATATGTAAAACGCCACAACCGGCAAGAACACGCCACATCCGGCGATAAAGAATAGGCTGCGATGCTTACACACCTAGCCTATTATTAGTTCGCCATCCAAATCGGCTGAAGATAGTCCGTGTTACCGTCCCCCATCGGTTGCACCCAATAACCATAAGCTCCCTGTAGTCGGAATGCATGAGTGAGTAACGACCACATACGGATTCAGGTTGTAGCTCTGTAGATAACCTGCAAAAAATTAATGAATTTTGCTCCATTAAAAATCATATCATTTTTAGTGTTCCATATAGCCCAGAATAATGCACATATCCCTATCCGAATATGTTTAGCTATGTGTATGTCTATTCCATTGAGCCTCGTGTTTATGCTCATTCGAGGATGCTCTACAAGATGGGGGATGAGACTTCCTACTTGGCCATTCTCTTTAGCTCGACTAATAAGTACTGCCAACATATCCGCTGCAATGTTTAATAGCACAGGAGACATGAAGTCTCCCTGTCGCAACCTCTTACGGGTCTGGAAATAATGACCTGTGTCATCATTTACCTTTATCCCGATATTGTCTTTCTGTACGAATGAATCCCGTAGACAAATGAAGCATAATAAAACCCCTTACGGTACCACTGTTGTTTTGGATAAATATGCCTATGTAGTGTGGGTTTTGTTTCTTTCCTGGAATCTTGAGCTAATGTACTACGCTGGTGCTTTTTGACACGCCGAACATAGGAGCAGTGTGGAGAATGCAAAGATGCTGACCATAATCCATCACCAAGGGAGGAATTGTCGTCTGGCGGCTATCCTAGCATCGAGAGGACCGTGATCTACTGTGGCAAAGATGATCCGAGAGTCAGCGTGATGGTGAAGGTGTTGCTGCCGATTGTCATCCCAGGTGGGGAAATCAGCATTAAAGGTCACTAGTAGTACGGTACTTGTGTCCAGGCACTGCCCCTCTTGCTGACTTTTGCTAGGCTATGGATGTATATGTGTGTCGAGAGGTGTGTCAAGAAGTATCTTTTGCTACTGATATGGATATATGAATGGACCATCATGTTAAGAACTGTTTTTTAGAGAGATTGTCTGTAGCAGGAAAGGAAATGGGATAACCCTGCGGTTGTGTTCTCGTTTGACACATTCTATTGACAGCACCAGCAGATGCCGTCTGATATGATGTGCCGTGCTGCTTCTTTTGGGGAGAGACGAAAAAGAGTAGGTTTGGGACCAGCAGTTCAAGTACTGAACTGAATGGATTCTTGCTGTGCTGTTATCTTGTCCAAAGGAGACCATGTCATAGTAATTATCAGTTCATTTTTATGGCTACTCTTATTTTATTGATATATAATCCACAACAAAAGTATTCTACTGTCAGTTTGGGCATCCCGTTCAGAGTCTGAGAGTGATACGGTGGTTCCATATCTCTGGAGATGATCCCCATGGGTTATTGGCAAGCTATGAACTGCCTTATTAGAACGACACAACGCTGTTTAGTCTTATTAAAACATGAATTTCTAGAGATACATGTCTTGCTGGGGGAGTTTGGGAAAGTTGTGCGGAACTGATGCAAAGGGATTTGTTACCCAGCAGTCCATGCCACCTCTACAGCGAAGCATGACCACATCCATGGTTATAGCATGCATAAATAGTACCCAGTGTTTAAAAAAGTTCAATCTCATGATGATACAACCAAAAACAAACGGGTAATCCTCTGGAGTAAAGGTGACAATAAGCACTTCTTTTTTTTAGAAAAGGAGGACAACCCCCGGCCTCTGCATCTGGATGATGCATACGGCCATTTTATTAATTATTGACACAAGAGCTTACAGAGTCATACAACAATAAGCCTAAAGCCACCAACTAAGCAACATCTGTCGCTATCCCTATCCAGTGAGTGAATTGCAAAAAACCACCACATTTGGGGCATCGATTGCGGAAAACCACGAGGTCGCTAATCATTTGCAAAAAACACCGCACATTCAGTAAACTTTTTGCAGTGTGCACTGGTCGACCGATTTGCTTCGTTTGAGTGCGTTTCCGACAGCTGAGGCCCGATTTCCCCCTACGTGGCATAACGGACCGCAAACGGCGCCGTCTGGTCGAGACGACTTGGTCGGCTCGCGTCGGTCGGGCCGCCCGCGCCGCCCGCACTCCACTTCTCCCTCTCTGCTCTCCCTTGGTCTTCAATGGAAAAACCTGGCAGCGGCGGCGGCGCTTCCGCTGGCGATGGAGATCCACTCGAGTTCTGCGGGAGCTCGAGTCCTTCTTAGGCGGTGCTTCCTCCCCAATCCCCGGACCCGCAGTACGCGGTGGCTAGGGCATTTGCCAAGGCGGTGAAGGCAAATCCGACGGGCAGCCAGCACTTTGTATCCTCCTTCGGCAGTGTGGCATAAGCCATCCATCCTCTCCCCCTCCTCACTATTTCCCTGTTTCCCCGATCTAGATTCTAGGGTTAGGGTTCTAGCACAAGTACAGAGTTGGGGATTATGTTGTAGGTATTTGGTTAGGATTATTGGGTTACAGTAATGGTGCTGAACTGCAAATTAGCTTGCCCTTAATTATTCAGTCATGATAACTGAATTTTATCTGTAATGTTTGGGTTCTAGGGTTATGGTGTAACTGTTAGACAGTAGGAATTTGGTTAGGATTATTGGGTTTCAGTAATGGTTTGGAGTGCAAATTAGTTGTGACACTAGTTTTTAACTTACACAGTAATTATTCAGTCATGCTAACTGAATTTGAACTAGTCAGTAGTTTAACATAATTGCATAGATCAGTCATGCTAACTAAGTTGTTTATAATTTAACTGTAACAATAGTTTAACATAACTGAATTTGCACTGCTCAGTCTTGCTAACTAAGTTGTTTTTTTACTGTAACACTAGGTTTGACTGAATTTTATCTGTATTGTTCAACACTAGTTTTATCTGAATGTTAACAACTATGTTAAATGAACTAGGTTGGATGATGAAGAATGGGAAGTGAGGTTCCATTTCTTTGATAGAGATAATTTGGAAAGAACCATTTGCTTATCAGACATAACATACTAGAATCTTATTGCACTAATAGAGTTGGAAGGCTTTAGTTCAAGATATTATATGTATTATGTCAGAGATCCAGGAGTTGGGGTGTCAGGAATGGAAGAATTAACTGATGATGACAAGGTGGAAGAGATGTTGGATGACATATGTAGTAAGGGAAATAATGTGGTTAACATTACAGTTATCAGAAATGATGCACCCACACCAGCTGACCTAAACATTGGTCATGTTTATGAAGAGCAGGTCCCTTTGTCTGAGTTAGGTGTACCACTTGTCTATGAGGTAGATACTTCAGGAGTTCTTTTCCCCAGTCCAGTGAAGCCCCAACCACAGCCTGTCCAGGTCATGAACACCCAGGAGAGTTCATGTTTGAAGCTTAAGGGTCCAAGTGAACCAGAGTTTGCATTGGACTATGGTAATGAGAGGCATGAGTACTTCATGGAGACAGACCAAGACCAAGAGAAGATTGAGCACATGATGGAGCAGAAGAGGAATGAAGAGATAGGACCAATAAGAAACAAAAAGAGAAGTACAAGGCAGCAAAAAGAAAACTTCCAGAGCTGCTTGCTGAAGAGTTCACTGACAGTGATAGTGACAATGAGATTTTAGAAGATGAAGACATAATAGCTAGGCTGGAGGCAATGAAGAGGCATAGAGCTGATCCTCTCAATCACTTTGAAGGAGACACTGATGTAGAAGAGCTTTATGAACCAGATGAGAAGGGGTTGGAGGATGAAGCAGGAGAGGAGGAGGTAGGACAGGATGAGCAAGCTGAGGAGGGTAGGAGAGGAGGAAGCACTATAGGGGGAAGTAGTGCAGGAGGAAGCAGCAGCACAGGAGGAAGCCAGAGGAAGGGGCCAACAACCAGATCACATGCAAGTTGCAAGTCTTGACCAAATCATAGAGCAAGTTTGGATACCTTCATCTGATGAGGAGAGCAACCCAGGTGACTTAAGTCAGGATGATAATGATGGTGCTCAGCTTCCAACAATGAGGCAACCAAATGGTTGGAAGAGCAGGGCCAGAAAGCAGAATCCTAGGGTTTGGTATGATGAGATGAGAAGAGGGAGAACCCACAAGAACAATTTGTGAAGAAACTTTGTTTCATAGATGTCCAACAATTCAGGGGAGCACTTCTTACATTTCACATATCACAAAACAGGAACTACTCTTTTCATAGAAACTGCTCAGATAGAGTTATTGCAGTTTGCAATACATAAGACTGTCCTTTCTTCATTGCTGCTTCTCAAATTGCACATGAGAAAACTTTTTGTATAAAGAAGATGAACTTGTACCACAATTGTGCTGTTGTAGGAGAGAGTGGAAGTGCTAGTGATCGACTAGAGGGGGGGTGAATAGGCGATTTTTATGAAAGTCTTCAAGACATGGAAGTTTCGAAGACAAACGATAGAAATAAACCTATTACCATGCAGCGGAAGGTAGACTACACTAGGGAAACCATAGTCAAGTATTCAACGAAGTGAAAGCACAATGACTAATAGCAACTAGGCAGTAAAGATCAGGTAGGAAGATATTGTGAAGCCAATCAGAACAAGTAGTCACTTAGTGAAGACAAAAGATAATGCAATCATACAATGACTTCACAAGGACCAACAGTAAGCAAAGGGAAGGGAAGGATGAAACCAGTGACTTGTTGAAGACAATGATTTGTTGGACCAGTTCCAGTTGCTATGACAACTGTACGTCTGGTTAGGGAGGCTGAGTTTCAACTCAGAAGACCTCGTCTTCACCTTGTTCCCCTTGAGCTAAGGACACCCAGTCCTCGCCCAATCACTCTGGTAAGTCTTGAAGGTAGACTTGCAAACCTTCACAGACTTCGTTCACCGGCGATCCACAATGACTCTTGGATGCTCAAAATGCGACGCCTAACTGGCTGGAGGATTCACAGTCCTCAAGTGTAATAAGTCTTCAGATCACACAAACAGGAAGACTTAAGTGATGCCTAACACTCTTTGGCTCTGGGTGTTTAGGGCTTTATCCTCGCAAGGAATTCTCTCTCAAAGGCTTCGAGGTGGGTTGCTCTCAAACGACAAAAGCCGTACTCTAACTCTGAGCAGCCAACCGTTTATGGTTGTAGGGGGTGGGCTATTTATAGCCACTAGGCAACCCGACCTGATTTGCCCGAAATGACCCTTGGTCACTAAGGAACTGATACGTGTTCCAACGGTCAGATTTCAAACACACACGGCAACATTACTTAGGCTACAAGCACAGCTGGCTTATCCAACTCTGGACAAGATTTGCTCTCATAGTCTTCACTCGAAGACATAGGATTTTGGTTAAGCATCACTTCAGTCATTCTGACTGGTTCACTTGGACCCCACTTAACAGTACGGTGGTTCCTATGACTCAACAAAGAAGAAAAAGAACGACGAAACAACTAAGTCTTCGCGCTCCATAGTCTTCATGCGATGTCTTCTCTTGTCATAGTCTTCAATGTGAATGTCTTCACATACCACCTTTGACTTCAATGTCTTCATTCATTTTTAGGGGTCATCTCTGGTAGGAAAACTGAATCAATGAGGGACTTCTACCTGTGTTATCCTGCAATTCTCACAAACACATTAGTCCCTCTACTAGGTTTGTCGTCAATACTCCAAAACCAACTAGGGGTGGCACTAGATGCACTTACAATCTCCCCCTTTTTGGTGATTGATGACAAACTAATTGAAGTTTTCAACGGGGAATATAATATGTGAAATTGTAAAGGATAGGGGATTGTCTTCATAAGTTGCAAGGGCTCCCCCTGAAGATGTGCATATAAGTAATTTGCTTTTGGAATGCAAATGCACATGGCAGGTTGTACTTGTGGAGATCCTCTTCAACTTATGATGACAAGTCATTATGCAAGATATGATGTAACGAAGATAATGACATGCATAATGAAAAATGGACGTCTGCAAAATGATCTAAGTGCAGAATTTATCGTCGCACATGCGGAATTTATCATCGCATCACAGAATAGCAAATAAGTAGCAGACAACCATCGAGTTTAAGTGTTACAACTCAAAGAACCAAATGTATCGAAAACGAGAGTTGTAGGCACTTGGCAAAAATAGCAAAAATAGACCAACCACCCATATAGACCCGTTTGAAGACTATCAACCCATATGCTTCTCCCCTTTTGTCAGTGAGGACCAAAAAGGTTTGAAGACATAGAGCGCCTACTCGTTCCCATGAGGAGTAGGTGAAGCAGCAGGGTCGTCGGTGTTGTTAGGCGGTGCAGACGAACTCGGGGCAGTGTCGATGCGTGCAGAAGTAGGGGGCGGTGAAGTAGCATCGTCTTCATCATCGATCACTCTGGCATTCACAGTTGCAGCAGAGGAGGAGAAGTCAGATTCTTCAAGAGACGGAGTTCGTCGCAGCACAGTCCTTCTTGGAGGTGTTGAGTCAAATTTGAAGCGTTCAGAGAAGCCATCCTCTTGAAGATCATCCTCAAAGCACATAAGCGTCAGCCCTTTCCATGTACGCCGACAGGTTTCATGGGCAACAAAGGCATTCTTGGTGGCAAGATTGCGAATCCTGTTTACGTCCACCAAGAGGCTTTGCATTTGGCGCTTCAGCCAGTCATGATGCCTATCCTGTTTCTGATGAAGGGCAACCAGAAGCTCTCGATCATTGAGAACACGGGAGCGCTTCTTGGGCCGTTGGGCAATGGTGCTTTCAGTGGCTTCAGTGAGGGCACGATGAGGTGCACGTGTAGTTCCAGCCAGAGGATAAACACGTGTGACTGCTTGAACTCTTTCAATGTTTTGAGAGAAGCTTTGATTCTCACCATTCTAAAGACTAAGGGGCTCCTTGGCAGGCTCTGGATAGATGTCTTCAACTGACATATCGACGTCAGGCAGAAAGATCCGATGATTGCGAGCAGAGGGCTGATAGATGACAGCTGAGTGTAGTTTGATCAGCCGCATAATCCATGGAGCGTAAAACTTCAAGCCAAAAATGTCAGATCCTGATGCAGCAAGCTAGCGAATAAAGAAGTCTTGTGCATTGAAGCTTTTGCCATGAAGAATATAAAAGACCAACGTCTTCATTGCGCCTTCTAGCTTGGCATGTGGAGAATGTCCTTTGATGGGCCAGAGAGTTCGCCTTATGATGTGATAGATAGTACGTGGCAGATACTCAAGGTCTTCAACAAAGAACTCCTTAGGATATTCAACATCTGGAGGCAAAGGCTTCATCATGCTAAGCATCTGACTCATATTGGGCTCAGGCTTGTGGAAGATGCTTTCCATAGCAGCACTGTGAAGCTGACAACCAGGTTCATACAGAGCTCCTGGAGTGGGCAGGCCAGTAAGCTCAATGATATCAAAGGCTTTGGCTTCATGATGAGCATTGCCTGTCATCCACTCAAGGACCCAAGTCTTTGGATCCCTGTTGTAGCCACGGATATGAAGAGTGGCATAGAATTGGAGTAGCAATTCTTCATTCCAGTGCTCCTTATTAGTGACGAACTGCAGCAAACCAGACTCTCTGAAGCAATCCAGAGCTTCTTCCAAACAGGGCAGTCTAGTTATGGCTTCAGTGTCAAGACGCATATGTGGGAAAATGCGGCCTTGATTGTACAGAATGCAGGAGTAATAACTGCGCTGCTGATAGCTCCAGAAACGATCAGAAGATATTCTTGCCTTGGTGTAGGGGTTCTTGGCGCTATCAAAGAAGGTGTTGTGTGCCTTGAAGCCATTGATATTGAATGATCCGGGTGCAGATGCAGTGCCTGGAAACCTGGGCAACCTTGGTATTGACTTCTGAACCTGAGGCTTGTGCTCAACGTGATAGTCAAACTGAGGACCAGCAGCAGGTGGAGGAGTCAGAATGGGCCATTTGACAGTGACAAGTTGGCCATAGTTGAATGCTTGCTCGATAGTTTGTGGCCTTGGTGGCGGAAAAGGAGCAGTGTCATCAACAGAGGCTTCAGGCTGCACATCTGTTGTAGGTGCATCATTGGCTTCATTGGCCTCTGGCACATTGATTGGTGCAGGCTCCACATTTCTTCAGCCATGACTACGTCATTGGCTTCATTTGTGTTGGTGGTGGCAGCCTCAGGATTCTCAACCTCCACTTGATGAGCTGGAGGGTCGGGCACAGACACGTTCACTTCAGGAACATCTCATCAGAGATTGGGGGTGTAGGGACACGATCTTCTTCTTGTGTGTCATCGGCTACTGCTGCCGGATTGTCTTCAGCACCTTTGACTTCAGACGCGGAGACATTCACAGTCAGAGTGGCTTCTGGGAACACTTGACGTGCAACAGATTGGGGCACTTCTCCTTCTGGAATGCTCGAAAGGGGGACTTGAGGCCTTGGTCCTTTGCGAAGCCTGCGTAGCGCTGGCGACGCCTGTGGAGATGGAGTTGGCTGGGCCTCAAAGTCGTTTTCTTCGTCTGGCACAGGTGGTGTGACTTGTTGTTGTTGGGGAGTACTTGGGGTGTCTTGTTGTTGTGGGTGATCAGCCCATGATGCATCCTGAGAAATTGGCGTCAGAGGACAACCAATGCTGATGAGTTCGCTGTGCGTGAGCACAGGGAATGATACCAGTTGGTTCTCGATCTGAGGAAGAACTACATCATCTTCAACATTGTCATGGTGACCAATGTCTTCAGCAGCGGTGGGATCATCTGCTGGAATGTCTTCAGCTTCATGAGCCTCTGTGGAAGCAGGCTCATGAACAATCAGTTGGTGCTTGTGGTGTTCAGATGCAGGGCGAACCATTGAGATAGGTTCAACAACTAGGGGCTCTATGGGAGCAGCCCGATCCTTCTTGGTTTTACGCTTCTTCTTAGAGGGAGCGACATCAGAAGCTTCAGGATTTTTCCTTTTTCTGGCTTCAGCCTCGGCAGTCCTCGTCTTCTTCAGTTCTGAAGCGGTTGACCTGACCTTTGGCTTCAAGCCAGTCATGCTGCTTGGGAAGACTATGCGAGGTTCTTCCTGCCTTGAAGGTGCAGATTGATCAGTTGAGGGCTTCTTCTTCTTTGCAGCCATTCTGGGGTCGATGCCAGGATGACCAAGAGCCTTGCGCTTCTCAGCCTCATTGTAGGCTTGCACGCACTTGTCAGCCAGGCTCTTCATGCGCTCACGAGAACCTTGAGCTTCTTCACGCTTCTTAAGAAAGGCTTCCTTGAGCTCGTGCAGCATAATCTTGAAGTTTTTCACATCTTGCACCTGAGCTTGGCCATGTGCTTCTTGAACTGAGCTTTCTCATAGTCGATCTTTTGCTTCAGTTCAACGATGCGCTGAGCTAGAGCTAGCTCAGAAGCAATGGCGCCAGTGAAGGCGACACTGAGGCCAATTGGAAGTTGCAGATCTTCAAAGCTGAGGTTGGGCGTGTCAAACCACTCATCAATGAAGTCATGGATGATTGCCACATCAAAGAGAGGCAAATCATTGAAGATCTCTGCTTCTTCCTTGCTCTTGATCAGTTGCTCAAGAGCGTCATCTGCAAGATCTTCATACTGCACCTCCTAAAGACAGTGTGCAGTCTGAAGATCTATCACGCATCTCCAAGAAGACTGAGATGAGAAAGAGTACTGATCAGGCACTGACTGCTGCTGCTATTCTGCGCAACGACACCATTGATCTGTCCAGCGATGAAGATCTTCTTGGAGATGTGCAGAATAGCAGCAGCAGTCAGTGCATGATCAGTACTCTTTCTCATCTCAGTCTTCTTGGAGATGTGTGATAGATCTTCAGACTGCACACTGTCTTCAGGAGGTGCAGTAGCCAGTGGCTTCGCACGTGAGATTTTTGGTGCTGAGGCAGACTTTGAAGCTTTAGGCTTCTTCAGTTTCTTTGGCTTCGGCGGTGCAAGCGCTTCATCAGATTCAGCATCATCTGCAGGCTCATCCACGGCTGTCCCTTGAACCATGATATGAGTGATGAGACCTTCCAGGTTGTAGAAGGGCCCAACAAGATTGGGTTCAGCTTCGCGGGTGCCATCGGCACGGGGAGCAGAGGGACCAGGGTTGAAGTCTAGTCCCAATGACTTCTTGTTTTGCTTCGCCGAATTCTTGGCAAACTGGAAGTTGCGCTTGAACAGATTGTCGTCACGACACCATAGCAATGACGATGGGTCTGCATCCGCAGGCTGTGGTCCACGGACCATGCAGGGATAGAAGCCTTGTTCAATGGCTTCATCTCTGGACCTGGGTTGAAGATTTCTGTATAGGATGTCTCCCCATGGTCGCTTGATGGCATTCTTCTCAGCATATTTCTTGGTCACAAACCTGTACTTGAACCACTGTTCTGCCCAATATCGTCGAATCCATTGGATTCGTGTCTTGCGCTAAGTGTAATCCTCTTCTGGATCTATCTTGTACAGCTCTGAGAGGTCATCGGGTAGATCTCTTGATGTTCCACCTCGACACTTTCTGCCACCCTTCCTTGCTGATTTCTCTGTAGCCATGATCTTCAAACTGAATGGCTTCAACACGTTCAAAGGATTCAAAGGCTTTCGCTTGCTGGTCAAGCAGGAACTGGCTTTGGGAGAATTTATATGATGCTGTAAGAATTCTGCAAATGAATGCAGACTATGAGAACCAAGGGATTCTCCCACGAACATGTACCTGTGACAGCATTAAGGTGCGAGGGAAGGGGAAGAGGTCATATGCATTCTCAGAAGATTTTGAAGATAAATCAGTTTAGAAGACATTGACCTCATAGTGCGAAGACATTCACTCATAGATAGAGAGTTGGCTCCAGATTTGTACGAATCCACGAATAAGTACAAGTGAGGAATCTAACTACTTTCTGAAGCATAAGTGAACATACTAGGCATATTATGAGATGCAGTATGAATTAGATCCAACTTGTGTGAACATATACTGCTTGTGGTAGAAAGTGATGAATCTATAGGATCAAAGGGGCCGTAAAAAGGAAGTTTTATTTACCACACAAAGAACTGCTAGACGGAGTGGGAGAGGAGGCCGAGCAGATCAATCGTCCGTGCCCTACTTGGCGACGGAGGACACCTACGGCGACGGCGGAGAAGACGATATCCGCGGCCGGCGTGAAGACGGCGTCGGTGAGGTCGAGGCAGCTATGCGCTTCATCGCCTGCGTCGTCGAGGGCTAGCGGTGTCTCTAGGGTTTGTGCGAGAGTGGAAGAAAAGATAATGACTGTGGTGAGGCGTGTATTTATAGGGATAGGGACGGCACAGTGTTATTACACAGGTGCCCCTGGCGATTCACATCTGAAGGACACGTGGCCATCATGCAACATATCGGAGGTTGTTCCACGTTCCCACGCATGCCTGGATTGTCGGGTGGTCGTTCCCACTTCTCCGGGTTTCAGGTGAAGGAATTAGCATTGAAAACGGACTTAATGTTTGTCTCTGTATCTTCTGCTGACAAGGACGCAGAGAAGATATTCGACAGTTTCAATAGAATGCATATGATTTGGAGAGATAGAGTTTGAGATAGAAAGCATAGAGAGGTTAGGGTCCGATCACATTCACTTAGTTCAAAAGATTCAACAAGAAGACATAGCTATAAGTGAATGCTGTTGAGGACAGAACACTAGTATATATATGTATATATAAGAAAGACAATCAAATCAACATCGTGAAGATAATCATGAAGACAAGTTGAGATTGGAGCCAAACCAAATGTGAAGACATACCAAACATAACGCCATGAGTGAAACACTTTAACCAGAAAAATTTGGTGGTGGCGTTACCCACCGTATAGGAAGTATTAGACCCAGACACGGCGCACAAATATCGTGGCGCTCCGAAGTGAAATTCCACATTAATGTATTCACACTTAGAATATAAGTCTTCATTGATTGAAGATATGCTTTAGTTCGTGTGTTGCACATCTAAGTCATCAGTATGCATAAGTGTTAGGATGTGTGCCTGATCACAGGACATTTGAGGATTCCAAGATATTTAGCTCACACCGTAACTTGCAAAACCTCTTCTCATGCAAGGGCTTGGTGAAGATATCTGCCAATTGCTCTTCAGTGTTGAGGTGTATGATATCAATATCTTCCTTCACAACATGATCTCTAAGAAAGTGATGATGAATTTCAATGTGCTTTGTCTTCGAGTGCTGAACTGGGTTGTTAGCAATCTTGATGGCGCTTTCGTTGTCGCAGTAGAATGGCACTTGCTTCAGATGAATGCCATAGTCTTTGAGTGTTTGCTTCATCCATAGAAGCTGAGCGCAGCAAGATCCAGCAGCAATGTATTCAGATTCAGCAATGGAGAGAGATACACAGTTCTGCTTCTTTGAAGACCAACATACAAGTGATCGTCCCAGAAAATGACATGTGCCTGGTGTAGACTTGCGATCAACCTTGTCACCAGCATAATCAGCATCCGAGAATCCAATTAGATCAAACTCTGAGCCCTTTGGATACCATAATCCTAATGTTGGGGTGTGAGCCAAATATCTGAGAATTCGCTTCACAGCTAAGTGATGCGATTCCTTTGGTGCCGCTTGGAATCGAGCACACATGCAAACACTAAGCATAATATCTGGCCTAGATGCACATAGATACAGTAAAGAACCAATCATGGAGCGGTATATCTTTTGATCGAACTCTTTACCATTGTCGTCAGGACCCAGATGATATTTGGCTGGCATTGGAGTCGTGAAGCCTTTGCAGTCTTGCATCCCAAATTTCTTCAGGCAATCTTTGAGGTACTTCTCTTGAGATATGAAGATGTCGTTGCGTTGCTGACGTATTTGAAGACCAAGGAAGAACTTTAGCTCACCCATCATGGACATCTGATATTGCTCTTGCATCATATATCCAAACTCATCAGTGTATTTCTGATTGGTGCAACCGAAGATAATGTCGTCCACATATATTTGGCACACAAACAGTTCACCATCATAAGTCTTCGTGAAGAGAGTGGGGTCGAGGGAACCAGGTTTGAAGCCTTTGCTCTTCAGGAAGTATTTGAGTGTGTCATACCAAGCCCGAGGGGCTTGTTTGAGGCCATACAGTGCCTTGTTGAGCTTGTACACCATGTCAGGATGTTTTGGATCTTCAAAGCCAGGCGGTTGTGCAACATACACTTCTTCTTCAATCTTGCCATTGAGAAAAGCGCTCTTCACATCCATTTGATACAGAAGAATGTTATGATGATTTGCATAGGCCAGCAGTATGCGTATGGCTTCAAGTCTAGCCACAGGAGCAAATGTTTCATCAAAGTCAATCCCTTCAACTTGAGTGTAACCTTGAGCAACGAGACGAGCTTTGTTTCTGACAACTTGACCATGCTCATCTTGCTTGTTGCGATATATCCATTTGGTGCCTATTATATTGTGCTTGCGAGGATCAGGACGCTTAACCAGTTCCCATACATTATTCATCTCAAACTTTTGAAGCTCTTCTTGCATAGCTTGAATCCATTCAGGTTCTATGAAGGCTTATTCAACTTTCTTGGGTTCACATATTGAGACGAATGTGAAGTGCCCATAGAAATTTGCTAGCTGTGTCGCCCTTGAACGAGTGAGTGGACCTGGTGCATTGATGCTATCAATTATTCTCTCAATCTGTACTTCATTTGCGACACGAGGATGCACAGGACGAAGATTTTGCTCTTGCTGATCATTGTCATCGTTAGAAGGATTGTCTTCAAGCTGAGCATTGTCTTCAGGTTGATCAGGTGCGGAGATGATAAGTTCCTCTTCAGGTTGAGCTTCAGAAGGTATGATTTCTCCAGTTCCCATAAGTTTGATTGATTCACTAGATGGAACTTCATCTAGCACATTTGGCAGGTGCTCTCTTTGTGAGCCGTTAGTCTCATCGAACCGCACATCCACTGTTTCAACCACTTTATAGTGAAAAAGGTTGAAGACTCTGTAGGAGTGCGAATCCTTTCCATATCCAAGCATAAAACATTCATGTGCTTTTGGTGCAAATTTTGAAGTGTGATGTGGATCCTTGATCCAGCACCTGGCACCAAATACTCTGAAGTAACTGACATTTGGCTTCTTGCCAGTAAGGAGCTCATAAGATGTCTTGTTGAGAAGTTTGTGAAGATACACACAGTTGATGATATGGCATGCAGTATCAATGGCTTCAGGCCAGAACTTTTTTGGAGTCTTGTGTTCATCAAGCATTGTCCGGGCCATCTCAATGAGTGTTCTGTTCTTGCGTTCCACAACGCCATTCTGCTGTGGTGTGTACGGAGCTGAGAATTCATGTGTGATGCCCGATGTATCAAGATAAGTGTCTAGACCAGTGTTCTTGAATTCAGTTCCATTGTCACTTCTGATGTGCTTGATCTTGACACCATAGTTGTTCATGGCTCGATTGGCGAAGCGTCTGAAGACAACCTGCACTTCAGTCTTGTAGAGGGTTATATGCACCCAAGTATATCTTGAATAATCATCAACAATGACAAAGCCATAGAGACAAGCAGTAGTAGTAAGAGTTGAGTAATGAGTGGGACCGAAAAGATCCATGTGGAGCAGTTCGAAGGGTTGAGTCGTTGTCATGATTGTCTTCGAGGGATGCTTGGCCCTCGTCATCTTTCCTGCTTCACAGGCACCGCATAAGTGATCCTTCTTGAACTTGACACCCTCGATGCCTATGACATGCTTCTTCCTTGCAAGGGTGTGGAGGTTCCTCATGCCAGCATGCCCTAGCCTCCGATGCCAGAGCCAGCATTCAGAAGCTTTTGCTAGAAGACATACGGCAAGTTGTGGTCCTGCTGAGAAATCTACCATGTACAAATCATCTTTCCGATACCCTTCAAACACTAGAGACTTGTCAGATTCCATTAGAACAAGGCAACGATATTTTCCAAACATCACAATCATGTTTAAATCGCAAAGCATTGAGACAGACATTAAGTTGAAACCAAGGGATTCAACAAGCATGACTTTATCCATGTGTTGATCCTTTGAGATTGCAACTCTACCTAGACCCAATACCTTGCTTTTACCAGTGTCAGCAAATGTGATGTGACTTTTGTCAGATGGATGTAAGGTTGAGTCCATAAGAAGGCTTCGCTTGCCAGTTATGTGATTGGTACACCCACTATCAATAATCCATTCTGAAGCAGCTGGTGTCGTACCCTACAGTGCAGTTAGGGGGATAGGCTTCACGAAGAGAATTGTGAAGCATAAACATTTGACGAGCAAGTGGATTATGAAGGCTTAAATCAAGGGTAGGACTGATAGAGCAAGTGGCAAGTGACTCAGGAACAAAATACATAATAAGACCATTTGGGCATTTGATCTTGCGCCCTACAAGATGTTTAAGGTCCCCAGCAATAGCATCAGACGATTTTGGTTTTCGGCTAGAGACCTTTCCCTGCAAAAGAGAGTTAAGCTTTCTTAGCCACCCACATCTTCAAGGGTGTCTTCGAAGCAATGAGTCTAAGTGCAGCATCTGAGAACTTTGGCTTTGGAGCCCTAGCAAAAAGTCTTGCAGGTGGACAATAGTACTCATAAGAACAAGCAGAATAGTTCTTGGTCTTATGAACATGGCGGTTTGATGAAACGCGCGCATATTCACAGGCCTGAGTATAGTTTCCCTGCAAAACATTTGCGTTAGTGCGACTCAGGTGAGTCCTCTATCTGGATGAAGCCTTTGGATCGTATGAAGCCTATGGTCTGGGGTTTGTCTTCTTCACCTGTGGTGTCATGATGACATTCAAAGGAAGATTCTCCGAACACCTTTTCGGCACCCAGACCTTCTTCATAGGCGGTCCATTCCTGCAGTTAGTACCAATATACCTGGCAAACACTTCACCATTCTGATTCTTAAACAGTTTATAGTCTGCATCAAAGGATTCATCAATAATAATGGGATTAGCACAAGTGAAGCCAAATAGGGTGGGTGGATCCGCTGAAGGTTCCTTTGCAGCAACCCATGTGGTTTTGGGGTACTGCTCAGGTTTCCAGTAAGAGCCATCAGCATTCATTTTCCTTTCAAACCCAACACCCTCTTTCCTGGGGTTTCGGTTCAGGATCTGCCTTTTGAGGACATCACATAGTGTTTGATGCCCTTTGAGACTTTTGTACATCCCTGTTTCAAGCAATGTCTTCAACCTAGCATTCTCATCAGCAATAGCAGTGGTATCCTCAACAGAGGGGTTAATTATCACATCAACAGTTGAAGATATTGCAATAGTAGCAGCAGTAGAACACTCAGCAACAGAGGTAGCGTTGTCACGCTCGATGCATTTAAGACATGGTGGTTCAAATCCTTCCTGAGCGGAACTGATCTGTTTGGCGTGAAGTGACTCGTTTTCCTTTTGAAGATCTTCATGAGCCGCTCTCAATTTCTCAAGATCTTGCTTCCTTTGAAGATAATCATAGGAAAGCTTTGTTGGGGAACGTAGCAGAAATTCAAAATTTTCCTACGTGTCACCAAGATCTATCTATGGAGAAACCAGCAACGAGGGGAAGGAGAGTGCATCTACATACCCATGTAGATCGCTAAGCGGAAGCGTTCAAGAGAATGGGGTTGATGGAGTCGTACTCGTCGTGATCCAAATCACCGGAGATCCTAGTGCCGAACGGACGGCACCTCCGCGTTCAACACACGTACAGCCCGACGATGTCTCCCACGCCTTGATCCAGCAAGGAGAGAGGGAGAGGTTGAGGAAGACTCCATCCAACAGCAGCACAACGGCGTGGTGGTGATGGAGGAGCGTGGCTATCCTGCAGGGCTTCGCCAAGCACCACGGGAGAGGAGAAGGACTTAGGAGAGAGGGAGGGGCTGCACCAAAGGCATAAGGGGTGTCTCAAGAGGCCCTCCTACCCTCACTATATATAGGGAGCCCAAGGGGGGGGGTGCGCCAGCCCTAGGAGATCCAATCTCCTAGGGGGCGGCGGCCAGGGGAGGTTTCCCTCCCCCCCAAGGCACCTAGGAGGTGCCTTCCCTCCTTGGGATTCTTCCTTAGGGTTCCCCCTTCACCCTAGGCGCATGGGCCATAAGGGAAGTGGCGCCCCAGCCCACTTTGGGCTGGATCCCTTCCCACTTCAGCCCATGGGACCCTCCGGGATAGGTGGCCCCACCCGGTGGGCCCCCGGGACCCTTCCGGTGGTCCCGGTACAATACCGATGACCCCAAAACTTGTCCCGATGACCGAAATAGGACTTCCTATATATAAATCTTTACCTCCGGACCATTCTGGAACTCCTCGTGACGTCCGGGATCTCATACGGGACTCCGAACAACATTTGGTAACCACATACAAGCTTCCTTTATAACCCTAGCGTCATCAAACCTTAAGTGTGTAGACCCTACGGGTTCGGGAGACATGCAGACATGACCGAGACGTTCTCCGGTCAATAACCAACAGTGGGATCTGGATACCCATGTTGGATCCCAGATGTTCCACGATGATCTCATCGGATGAACCACGATGTCAAGGACTTAATCAATCCCGTATACAATTCCCTTTGTCTATCGGTACGATACTTGCCCGAGATTCGATCGTCGGTATCCCGATACCTTGTTCAATCTCGTTACCGGCAAGTCTCTTTACTCGTTCCGTAACACATCATCCCGTTATCAACTCCTTGATCACATTGTGCACATTATGATGATGTCATACCGAGTGGGCCCAGAGATACCTCTCCGCTTACACGGAGTGACAAATCCCAGTCTCGATTCGTGCCAACCCAACAGACACTTTCGGAGATACCCGCAGTGCACCTTTATAGCCACCCAGTTACGTTGTGACGTTTGGCAACGAACTACACGATCTTGTGCTAGGCTTAGGATTGGGTCTTGTCCATCACATCATTCTCCTAATGATGTGATCCCGTTATCAACGACATCCAATGTCCATGGTCAGGAAACCGTAACCATCTATTGATCAACGAGCTAGTCAACTAGAGGCTTACTAGGGACATGGTGTTGTCTATGTATCCACACATGTATCTGAGTTTCCTATCATACAATTCTAGCATGGATAATAAACGATTATCATGAACAATGAAATATATAATAATAACTAATTTATTATTGCCTCTAGGGCATATTTCCAACAGTCTCCCACTTGCACTAGAGTCAATAATCTAGTTCACATCGCCATGTGATTAACACTCATAGGTCACATCGCCATGTGACCAACATCCAAAGAGTTTACTAGAGTCAATAATCTAGTTCACATCACTATGTGATTAACACTCAATGAGTTCTGGGTTTGATCATGTTGCTTGTGAGAGAGGTTTTAGTCAACGGGTCTGAACCTTTCAGATCCGTGTGTGCTTTACAAATCTTTATGTCATCTCCTAGATGCAGCTACCACGCTCTATTTGGAGCCATTTCAAATAACTGTTCTACTTGGAGTTATTCTAAATTGTTGCTCCATTATACGTATCCGGTATCTCTACTCAGAGCTATCCGGATAGGTGTTAGCTTGCATCGTCGTAACTTTTTACGTCGAACTCTTCATCACCTCCATAACCGAGAAAATTCCTTAGTCCAGTAGTTACTAAGGATAACTTTAACCGCTGTACTGTGATCCATTCTTGGATCACTCTTGTACCCCTTGACTGACTCATGGCAAGGCACACTTCAGGTGCGGTACACAGCATAGCATACTGTAGAGCCTATGTCTTAAGCATAGGGGATGACCTTCGTCCTTTCTCTCTATTCTGCCGTGGTCGAGCTTTAAGTCTTAACTTCATACCTTACAACTCAGGCAAGAACTCCTTCTTTGACTGATCCATCTTGAACACCTTCAAGATCATGTCAAGGTATGTGCTCATTTGAAAGTACCATTAAGCGTTTTGATCTATCCTTATAGATCTTGATGCTCAATGTTCAAGTAGCTTAATCCAGGCTTTCCATTGAAAAACACTTTCCAAATAACCCTATATGCTTTCCAGAAATTCTACGTCATTTCTGATCCATAATATGTCAACAACATATACTCATCAGAAATTCTATAGTGCTCCCACTCACTTCTTTTGGAAATACAAGTTTCTCATAAACTTTGTATAAACCCAAAATCTTTGATCATCATCAAAGCATACATTCCAACTCCGAGATGCTTACTCCAGTCCTTAGAAGGATTGCTGGAGCTTTGCATACTTATTAGCATCTTTCAGGATTGACAAAAACCTTCCGGTTGTATCATATACAACCTTTCCTCAAGAAAATCGTCGAGGAAACAATGTTTTGACATCCTATCTGCAAGATTTCATAAATAATGCAGTAATCGCTAATATAATTCCAACAGACTCTTAGCATCGCTACGAGTGAGAAAGTCTCACCGTAGTCAACTCCTTGAACTTGTCGGGAAACACCTTAACGACAAGTCGAGCTTTCTTAATGGTGACACTTACCATCATTGTCTGTCTTCCTTTTAAAATCCATCTGTACTCAAGAGCCTTACGACCATCAAGTAGTTCTTCCAAAGTCTACACTTTGTTTTCATACATGGATCCTCTCTTGGATTATATGGCCTCGAGCCATTTATCGGAATCCGGGCCCACCATCGCTTCTCCATAGCTCCTAGGTTCATTGTTGTCTAGCAACATGACTTCCAAGACAGGATTACGTACCACTCTGAAGTAGTACGCATCCTTGTCATCCCACGAGGTTTGGTAGTGACTTGATCTGAAGTTTCATGATCACTATCACAAGCTTCCACTTCAATTGGTGTAGGCGCCACAGGAACAACTTCCTGTGCCCTGCCACACACTAGTTGAAGAGACGGTTCAATAACCTCATCAAGTCTCCACCATCCTCCCACTCAATTCTTTCGAGAGAAACTTTTCCTCGAGAAAGGACCCGATTCTAGAAACAATCCCTTATTGCTTTCGAATCTGAGACAGGAGGTATACCCAACTGTTTTGGGTGTCCTATGAAGATGCATTTATCCGCTTTGGGTTCGAGCTTATCAGCCTGAAACTTTTTCACATAAGCGTCGCAGCCCCAAACTTTTAAGAAATGACAGCTTAGGTTTCCCTAAACCATAGTTCATACGGTGTCATCTCATCGGAATTACGTGGTGTCCTATTTAAAGTGAATGTGGTTGTCTCTAATGCCTAACCCATAAACTATCGTGGTAATTCGATAAGAGACATCATGGTATGCATCATATCCAAAAGGGTGCAGTTATGATGTTCGGACACACCATCACACTATGGTGTTCCAGGCTGTATTAGTTGTGAAACAATTTCCACAATGTCTTAATTCTGTGCCAAACTCGTAATTCAGATATTCATCTCTATGATCATATCATAGATATTTTATCCTCTTGTCACGACGATCTTTCAACTTCACCCTGAAATTACTTGAACCTTTCAATAATTCAGACTCGTGATTCATCAAGTAAATGTACTCAACATCTACTCAAACCATCTGTGAAGTAAGAACATAATGATGTCCACTACACGCCTCAGCACTCATTGGACTGCACACATCAAAATGTATTACTTCCAACAAGTTGCTTTCTAGTTCCATTTTACTAAAAAACGAGGCTTTCAGTCATCTTGCCTATGTGGTATGATTTGCATGTCTCAAGTGATTCAAAATCTAGTGAGTCCAAACGGTCCATTTGCATGGAGTTTCTTCATGCATATACACCAATATACATGGTTCGCATGCCTCAAACTTTTCAAAAACGAGTGAGTCCAAAGATCCATCAACATGGAGCCTCTTCATGCGTTTTATACCGATATGACTTAAGTGGCAGTGCCACAAGTAGGTGGTACTATCATTACTATCTTATATCTTTTGGCATGAACATGTGTATCACTATAATCGAGATTCAATGAACCATTCATTTTAGGTGCAAGACCATTGAAGGTATTATTCAAATAAACAGAGTAACCGTTATTCTCCTTAAATGAATAACCGTATTGCGATAGACGTAATCCAATCATGTCTATGCTCAACGCAAACACCAAACTCGATGGTAGAGGGAGCGTGCGATGCTTGATCATATCAACCCTGGAAACACTTCCAACACATATCGTCAAACTCACCTTTAGCTAGTCTCCGTTTATTCCGTAGCCTTTTGTTTCGAGTTACTAACACTTAGCAACCGAACCGGTATCTAATACCCTGGTGCTACTAGGAGTACTAGCAAAGTACACATCAACACAATGTATATCCAATATACTTCTATCGACCTTGCCAGCCTTCTCATCTACCAAGTATCTAGGGTAATTCTGCTCCAGTGGCTGTTCCCCTTATTACAGAAGCACTTAGTCTCGGGTTTGGGTTTAACCTTGGGTTTCTTCACTAGAGCAGCAGCTGATTTGCCGTTTCATGAAGCATCCCTTTTTGCCCTTGCCCTTCTTGAAACTAGTGGTTTCACCAACCATCAACAATTGATGCTCCTTCTTGATCTCTACTTTTGTGGTGTCAAACATCGCGAATATCTCAAGGATCATCATATATGTCCCTGATATATTATAGTTCATCACGAAGCTCAAGCAGCTTGGTGGTAATGACTTCGGAGAACCAACACTATTTCATCTGGAAGATCAACTCCCACTCGATTCAAGCGATTGTTGTACTCAGACAATCTGAGCACAAGCTCAACAATTGAGCTTTTCTCCCTTAGTTTGCAGGCTAAGAAAATCGTCGGAGGTCTTATACCTCTTGACGTGGGCATGAGCCTGAAATCCCAATTTCAGTCCTCGAAACATCTCATATGTTTTCGCGACGTTTCAAAAACCGTCTTCGGTGCCTTAACTCTAAACCATTTAGCATTACGCACTGAACTATCATGTAGTCATCAAAATGTGTATGTCAGATGTTCGCAACATCCACAGATGACGTTCGAGGTTCAGCACACTGAGCGGTGCATTAAGGACATAAGCCTTCTATGAAGCAATGAGGACAATCCTCGGTTTACGGACCTAGTCCGCATAATTGCTACTATCAACTTTCAACTAAATTTTCTCTAGGAACATATCTAAACAGTAGAACTGAAGCGCGAGCTACGATATAATTTGCAAAGATCTTTTGACTATGTTTAGGATAATTAAGTTCATCTTATGAACTCCCACTCAGATAGACATCCCTCTAGTCATCTAAGTGATTACATGATCCGAGTCAACTAGGCCGTGTCCGATCATCACGTGAGACGGACTAGCCAACGTCGGTGAACATCTTCATGTTGATCGTATCTTCTATACGACTCATGCTCGACCTTTCGGTCTTCTGTGTTCCGAGGCCATGTCTATGCACATGCTAGGCTCGTCAAGTTAACCCTAAGTGTTTTGCATGTGTAAAACTGTCTTACACCCATTGTATGTGAACGTAAGGATCTATCACACCCGATCATCACGGCGTGCTTCGAAACGACGAACTGTAGCAACGGTGCACAGTTAGGGGAGAACACTTCTTGAAATTTTAATGAGGGATCATCTTATTTACTACCGTCGTTCTAAGCAAATAAGATGTATAAACATGATAAACATCACATGCAATCAAATAATAGTGACATGATATGGCCAATATCATATAGCTCCTTTGATCTCCATCTTGGGGCTCCATGATCATCATTGTCACCGGCATGACACCATGATCTCCATCATCGTGTCTTCTTGAAGTTGTCACGTCATCTATTACTTCTACTACTACAGCTAACGGTTAGCAATAAAGTAAAGTAATTACATGACGTTTATGTTGACACGCAGGTCATAAATAAATTAAGACAACTCCTATGGCTCCTGCCGGTTGTCATACTCATCGACATGCAAGTCGTGATTCCTATTACAAGAACATGATCAATCTCATACATCACATATATCATTCATCACATCCTTTTTGGCCATATCACATCACATAGCATACCCTGCAAAAACAAGTTAGACGTCCTCTAATTGTTGTTTGCATGTTTTACGTGGCTGCTATGGGTTTCTAGCAAGAACGTTTCTTACCTACGCAAAGACCACAACGTGATATGCCAATTGCTATTTACCCTTCATAAGGACCCTTTTCATCGAATCCGATCTGACTAAAGTGGGAGAGACAGACACCCGCTAGCCACCTTATGCAACTAGTGCATGTCAGTCGGTGGAACCAGTCTCACGTAAGAGTACGTGTAAGGTCGGTCCGGGCCGCTTCATCCCACGATGCCGCCGAATCAAGATTGGACTAGTAACGGTAAGCATATTGAACAAAATCAACGCCCACAACTACTTTGTGTTCTACTCGTGCATAGAATCTACGCAATAGACCTAGCTCATGATGCCACTGTTGGGGAACGTAGCAGAAATTCAAAATTTTCCTACGTGTCACCAAGATCTATCTATGGAGAAACCAGCAACGAGGGGAAGGAGAGTGCATCTACATACCCTTGTAGATCGCTAAGAGGAAGCGTTCAAGAGAACGGGGTTGATGGAGTCGTACTCGTCGTGATCCAAATCACCGGAGATCCTAGTGCCGAACGGACGGCACCTCCGCTTTCAACACATGTACAGCCCGACGATGTCTCCCACGCCTTGATCCAGCAAGGAGAGAGGGAGAGGTTGAGGAAGACTCCATCCAACAGCAGCACAACGGCGTGGTGGTGATGGAGGAGCGTGGCTATCCTGCAGGGCTTCGCCAAGCACCACGGGAGAGGAGAAGGACTTAGGAGAGAGGGAGGGGCTGCACCAAAGGCATAAGGGGTGTCTCAAGAGGCCCTCCTACCCTCACTATATATAGGGAGCCCAAGGGGGGGGGTGCGCCAGCCCTAGGAGATCCAATCTCCTAGGGGGCGGCGGCCAGGGGAGGTTTCCCTCCCCCCCAAGGCACCTAGGAGGTGCCTTCCCTCCTTGGGATTCTTCCTTAGGGTTCCCCCTTCACCCTAGGCGCATGGGCCATAAGGGAAGTGGCGCCCCAGCCCACTTTGGGCTGGATCCCTTCCCACTTCAGCCCATGGGACCCTCCGGGATAGGTAGCCCCACCCGGTGGGCCCCCGGGACCCTTCCGGTGGTCCCGGTACAATACCGATGACCCCGAAACTTGTCCCGATGATCGAAATAGGACTTCCTATATATAAATCTTTACCTCCGGACCATTCCGGAACTCCTCGTGACGTCCGGGATCTCATCCGGGACTCCGAACAACATTCGGTAACCACATACAAGCTTCCTTTATAACCCTAGCGTCATCAAACCTTAAGTGTGTAGACCCTACGGGTTCGGGAGACATGCAGACATGACCGAGACGTTCTCCGGTCAATAACCAACAGCGGGATCTGGATACCCATGTTGGCTCCCACATGTTCCACGATGATCTTATCGGATGAACCACGATGTCAAGGACTTAATCAATCCCGTATACAATTTCCTTTGTCTATCGGTACGATACTTGCCCGAGATTCGATCGTCGGTATCCCGATACCTTGTTCAATCTCGTTACCGGCAAGTCTCTTTACTCGTTCCGTAACACATCATCCTGTGATCAACTCCTTGATCACATTGTGCACATTATGATGATGTCCTACCGAGTGGGCCCAGAGATACCTCTCCGCTTACACGGAGTGACAAATCCCAGTCTCGATTCGTGCCAACCCAACAGACACTTTCGGAGATACCTGTAGTGTACCTTTATAGCCACCCAGTTACGTTGTGACGTTTGGCACACCCAAAGCACTCCTACGGTATCCGGGAGTTGCACAATCTCATGGTCTAAGGAAATGATACTTGACATTAGAAAAGCTTTAGCAAACGAACTACACGATCTTGTGCTAGGCTTAGGATTGGGTCTTGTCCATCACATCATTCTCCTAATGATGTGATCCCGTTATCAACAACATCCAATGTCCATGGTCAGGAAACCGTAACCATCTATTGATCAACGAGCTAGTCAACTAGAGGCTTACTAGGGACATGGTGTTGTCTATGTATCCACACATGTATCTGAGTTTCCTATCAATACAATTATAGCATGGATAATAAACGATTATCATGAACAAGGAAATATAATAATAACCAATTTATTATTGCCTCTAGGGCATATTTCCAACATAGCTTTTCATGAGTTGTTGAGAGCGTTATGACGACTTTCAAGTTCCTCATACTTAACGTGAAGATTTTTTATGTCTTCAATTAAGGACTGAGATCGAGTCATTTCAGCGTCTAACAGATCATCGCTTTTGTCTAACGTTTTTGAATATGTTCCATAGCTTTCTGTTGTTCAGTTGCAATTTTAGCAAGTGTTTTGTAGCTGGGTTTGGAACCACAATCAGAGTCATCTTCACTAGATGTTTGATAGTGAGTAGTGCGTGTGTTTACCTTGGCACCGCGTGCCATGAAGCAGTAGGTAGGAGCGGAGTAGTCCTTGTCATTTGCATCGGTGTCGGTGATGAAGTCATTGTCTTCAGTGTTGAAGATGGACTTGGCAACGTATGCTGTAGCCAGACTCGCAACGCCAATCGGACTCCTCCTCAGACTCCACCTCCGCCTCCTAGAAGCGGACTCCTCCTCTGAATCCATTTCCTTGCCAACAAACGCACGTGCCTTGCCAGATGAGCTCTTCTTGTGTGATGAAGACTTTGAGGAAGACTTGGAAGAAGACTTTGAGTATTTCTTCTTCTTCTTGTCGTCAGAGTCATATTCCTTGCTCTTCTTCTTCTTCTTTGTTCTCATTGTCCCACTGCGGACACTCAGAGATGTAGTGGCCAGGTTTCTTGCACTTGTGGCATGTTCTCTTCTTGTAGTCATGAGCAGAAGCTTCATCATTCCTTGAGCTTGATCGTGAAGACTTTCTGAAGCCTTTCTTCTTGGTGAATTTTTGGAACTTCTTCACAAGCATAGCAAGCTCCTTTCCAATGTCTTCAGGATCATCAGAACTGCTGTCAGATTCTTCTTCAGATGAGGAGACAGCTTTTGCCTTCAAGGCACGAGTTCGCCCATAGTTTGGACCGTAGATATCTCTTTTCTCAGAAAGCTGAAACTCATGTGTGTTGAGCCTCTCAAGTATGTCAGACGGATCGAGTGTCTTGAAATCAGGACGTTCTTGAATCATCAGGGCTAGGGTGTCAAACGAGCTGTCAAGTGATCTCAGGAGTGTCTTGACGACTTCATGCTTGGTGATCTCAGTGGCGCCGAGGCTTGAAGCTCATTTGTGATGTCAGTGAGTCGATCAAACGTGAGCTGGACATTCTCATTGTCATTTTCTTGAAGCGGTTGAAGAGGTTGCGAAGGACACTGGTTCTCTGATCTCTCTGGGTTGAGACCCCTTCGTTGACCTTGGAGAGCCAGTCCCAGACTAGCTTAGATGTTTCCAAAGCACTCACACGGCCATACTGTCCTTTGGTCAGATGACCACAGATGATGTTCTTGGCAGTGGAGTCCAGTTGAACGAACTTCTTGACATCAGCAGCGGTGACACCTTCACCAGCCTTGGGAACGCCATTCTTGACGACATACCATAGGTCGACATCAATGGCTTCAAGATGCATGCGCATCTTATTCTTCCAGTAGGGATATTCAGTTCCATCAAAGATGGGGCACGCAGCGGAGACTTTGATTATCCCTGCAGTCGACATAGCTAAAACTCCAGGTGGTTAAACCGAATCACACAGAACAAGGGAGTACCTTGCTCTGATACCAATTGAAAGTGCTATATCGACTAGAGGGGGGTGAATAGGCGATTTTTATGAAAGTCTTCAAAATGGAAGTTTCGAAGACAAACGATAGAAATAAACCTATTACCATGCAGCGGAAGGTAGACTACACTAGGCAAACCATAGTCAAGTATTCAATGAAGTGAAAGCACAATGACTAATAGCAGCTAGGCAGTAAAGATCAGGTAGGAAGATATTGTGAAGCCAATCAGAACAAGTAGTCACTCAGTGAAGACAAAAGATAATGCAATCATACAATGACTTCACAAGGACCAACAGTAAGCAAAGGGAAGGGAAGGATGAAACCAGTGACTCGTTGAAGACAATGATTTGTTGGACCAGTTCCAGTTGCTGTGACAACTGTACGTCTGGTTAGGGAGGCTGAGATTCAACTCAGAAGACCCATCTTCACCTTATTCCCCTTGAGCTAAGGACACCCAGTCCTCGCCCAATCACTCTGGTAAGTCTTCAAGGTAGACTTCCAAACCTTCACAGACTTTCTTCACCGGCGATCCACATGACTCTTGGATGCTCAGAACACGACGCCTAACCGGCTGGAGGATTCACAGTCCTCAAGTGTAATAAGTCTTCAGATCACACAGACAGAAGACTTAGTGATGCCTAACACTCTTTGGCTCTGGGTGTTTAGGGCTTTATCCTCGCAAGGAATTCTCTCTCAAAGGCTTCGAGGTGGGTTGCTCTCAAACGACAAAAGCCGTACTCTAACTCTGAGCAGCCAACCGTTTATGGTTGTAGGGGGTGGGCTATTTATAGCCACTAGGCAACCCGACCTGATTTGTCCGAAATGACCCTGGGTCACTAAGGAACTGACACGTGTTCCAACGGTCAGATTTCAAACACACGGCAACTTTACTTGGGCTACAAGCAAAGCTGACTTATCCAACTCTGGACAAGATTTGCTCTCATAGGTCTTCACTCGAAGACATAGGATTTTGGTTAAGCATCACTTCAGTCATTTTGACTGGTTCACTTGGACCCCACTTAACAGTACGGTGGTTCCTATGACTCCACAAAGAAGAAAAAGAACGACGAAACAACTAAGTCTTCGCGCTCCATAGTCTTCATGCGATGTCTTCTCTTGTCATAGTCTTCAATGTGAATGTCTTCACATACCACCTTTGACTTCAATGTCTTCATTCATTTTTAGGGGTCATCTCTAGTAGGAAAACTTAATCAATGAGGGACTTCTACCTGTGTTATCCTGCAATTCTCACAAACACATTAGTCCCTCAACTAGGTTTGTCGTCAATACTCCAAAACCAACTAGGGGTGGCACTAGATGCACTTACAGAGAGCACCGAAGTGACTGCAAGATGGTTGGCACATGAGTGTGAGGAACAGTTGAGGGCAGACATAAACACACCAGTCCAGACCATAATAGCCAATTTGAAGAATAAACATGGAATAGAAGTGTCCATTCACATGGCCTACAGAGCAAGGAAAGCAGCTAAGAGTGTTGTCCAAGGAGATCAGAGGGCACAATACACAAGGATAAGGGATTACCTCCAAGCTGTGTTGGATACCAATCCAGGAAGTAGATGCATTGTTACAACAAAGCAATTGAAGGCCCATCCTAGCATAAATCCTAGATTCCATGGCTTGTTCATGTGCATGAATGCTTACAAAGAGAGTTTCCTAAATGGTTGCAGACCCTTCGTAGGTAACTATATGCTACCTCTTGAGCTTGCGTTGGATTTCCCCAAAGAGGAAAGGATGATGCAGCAGAGTAGCGTAAGTATTTCCCTTAGTTTTTGAGAACCAAGGTATCAATCCAGTAGGAGGCCACGCTCAAGTCCCTCGTACCTGCACAAAACGATAGCTACTCGCAACCAGCGCGATTAGGGGTTGTCAATCTCTTCACGGTCACTTACGAGAGTGAGATCTGATAGATATAATATTTTTGGTATTTTTGGTATAGAGATGCAAAGTGAAAATAAAAAGGGAAAGTAAAAAAGCAAAGCAAGATTAAAGTGATGGAGATTGATATGATGAGAATAGACCCGGGGGCCATAGGTTTCACTAGTGGCTTCTCTCAAGAGCATAAGTATTCTACGGTGGGTGAACAAATTACTGTTGAGCAATTGACAGAATTGAGCATAATTATGAGAATGTCTAGGCATGCTCATGTATATAGGCATCACGTCCGTGACAAGTAGACCGAAACGATTCTGCATCTACTACTATTACTCCACTCATCGACCGCTATCCAGCATGCATCTAGAGTATTAAGTTAAAAACAGAGTAATGCTTTAAGCAAGATGACATGATGTAGAGAGATAAATTCATGCAATATGAAATAAACCCCATCTTGTTATCCTCGATGGCAACGATGCAATACATGCCTTGCTGCCCCTTCTGTCACTGGGAAAGGACACCGCAAGATCGAACCCAAAGCTAAGCACTTCTCCCATGGCAAGAACTACCAATCTAGTTGGCCAAACCAAACGGATAATTCGAAGAGACTTGCAAAGATAACCAATCATACATAAAAGAATTCAGAGAAGATTCAAATATTATTCATAGATAGACTTGATCATAAACCCACAATTCATCGGTCTCAACAAACACACCGCAAAAAGAAGAAGATTACTTCGAATAGATCTCCACGAGAGAGGGGGAGAACTTTGTATTGAGATCCAAAAAGAGAGAAGAAGCCATCTAGCTAATAACTATGGACCCGAAGGTCTGAGGTAAACTACTCACACTTCATCGAAGAGGCTATGATGATGTAGAGCCCTCCATGATGACGGCGCTCTCCGGCGGAGCTCCGGAACAGGCCCCAAGATGGGATCTCGTGGATACCGAAAGTTGCAGTGGTGGAATTAGGTTTTTGGCTCCCTCTCTGTTCGTTTGGGGGTATGTAGGTATATATAGGAGGAAGAAGTACGTCGGTGGAGCTTCGGTGGGCCCATGAGGGTGGGGGGCGCGCCTGGGGGTATAGGGCGCGCCCCCCTACCTCGTGCCCACCTCGAAGCTTCCTTGGCGTAGGTTCCAAGTCTCCTGGGTCATATTCGGGAAGAAAATCACGTTCCAGAAAGGTTTATCCGTTTGGACTCCATTTGATATTTCGTTTCTTCGAAACACTGAAATAGGCAAAAAAAAACAGCAATTCTGGGCTTGGCCTCCGGTTAATAGGTTAGTCCCAAAAATAATATAAAAGTGGAAAATAAAGCCCAATATAGTCCAAAACAGTAGATAATATAGCATGGAGCAATAAAAAATTATAGATACGTTGGAGACATATCACTATATTAATTTGTGTGAACACAATCATTTATGTTGTCCTAGTACTAATGTGATATTTTCTGCTGTAGGTGTTGATGGCCGCTTCATGAAGTTGGCCACAGGGCAGCAAATACTGGCTGCAACTGGTAGAGATGGTAATAACAACATCTTTCCCATTGCATTTGCAATTGTTGACAAGGAAGACACTGCAAGCTGGTCATGGTTTCTAACACAACTGAAGTATGCTCTTGGTGGCGAGTCAGGGAAGCATGGCTACTACACTATCATATCTGATAGACAAAAGGTAACTCATACACCATAGTACCTACAAATAGTGCAAATTATAACATGCTTAGTACTTATAAATAGTGCAAATTAGAACATGCTTAGTACTTACAAATAGTACTTTCACAGGGTCTTCTTAAAGCAATAACCAATGTATTCCCAAATTGCCCTCAAAGATTCTGCCTTAGACATATTTATCAAAACTTCCAAACAGCTGGCTTTAGAGGTGAGGAGTTAAAGAAATACATGGATCAGGCTAGTTATTCATATACTGAGCATGGATATGATCAAGCAATGGATGGTATGAAAAAAGAGTGTCAAGCAGCTTGGAAATGGCTTAGTAAGATACCAAAGCATACATGGGCTAGACATGCCATGGACACAAATTGTAAAACTAACTTGGTTGTGAACAACATAAGTGAAGTATTCAACAAAATGATACTTGATGTGAGAGGAAAACCAATTAAAACCATGGTTGATGGGATCAGAACAAAATTGTTAGTTAAGTTCAATGCCAATAGGACCGAGACAGAGACAGCTAAGTGGCAGATATGCCCAACATATGCTGAAAAGCTGGAAGAAGCTAAACATCATTCCAGATTCTGTCAGTCAATCAAGGCTGGACATGATCTATACCAGGTTACAAGTGGAGAAAGCACATATGCTGTTAATCTGAAAGATTACACATGTGGGTGTAGAAAATGGGACATGACTGGGGTTCCATGCAATCATGGTGTTTCAGCAATTAACAAGGCTAAACTACATCCAGAAGATTTTGTTAATGCTTTCTTCAAGAAACCAATGTATCAACAAGCCTACAGTCCAATTATCTACCCTATGCCTGGGCCTGATCTATGGACAAAGACTGGGACCCCTGACATAGAGCCACCTGTTTTCAGAGACAAGCCAGGAAAGAAGCAGACAAAAAGGAGAAAGAATCAGTTTGAGAAGCCAGCTCCCAAGGAAAATTCTAGGATGACATCAATCACTTGTAGTAATTGCAATTTGAGTGGGCATAGGTACACTAGCTGCCACAAAAATCTTAAGCCGGCCCTTGCAATGAGAAGGAACCAACATTAGGTTAATTGTCCAAACTTCAAAAAATTCAGTTTATGATTTTATTTCCTATACTATGTTCTAATCTTTGTATGTTTGCACTGCAGGAAAACAGAAGAGTTGATGCAGCTACATCAGCCCCAAGGGCAGCTCCTTCAGCTCCATCAGTACCCAGGTCAAGAACTACAGCTCCACTAGCACCTAGGCCAGCTCCATCAGCTCCAGCAGTTCCCAGGGCAAGAACTACAGCTTCACCAGCACCTAGGCCAGCTCCATCAGCTCCTCCTGCAACTAGGAGAGCAACTGCATCTACTGTTGCTGCTTCTAGGCCAGGTTCATCTAGTGCTGCAACTACAAGGCCAAGTCCATCTACTGCTGGTGCTTCTAGGCCAGGTTCATCTACTGTTGGTGCTTCTAGGCCAAGTTCTTCTACTGCTGCAAAGAAAACCTTCATACCACCTAGAGCTTCAGGTACTGGAAGGCTGAGAAAACCTTCTTACAAGATGTCTGAGTGGTTCAATTGTTCTCAGGGCAGCAAGAAGAAGTAATTTCATGATGGTGGTGTTGAAAACAATTTCAAGTTTGTGATGTTGAAAACAGTTTCAAGTTTGTGATGTTGAAAACAACTGTGAGTTTTTCATGTTCAAACTAGTTTAATTCAGCCTATTTTGGCTAGTTTGTGATGGCACTATGTAAGTCACCTAATTATGGTTGTGATCAAGACTTTTATGCATGAGTATGTCAAGTAGACTATGATAATGATTATGTTCTCTATGATGCTGTCATTTATACTTTGTTGCATCAAGCTGTTGTCAAGTACACTAGGATTTTATAGTTATGATGATGTCAAGTAGACTAGGATTTTATAGTTATGGTGATGATGATGATGTTGTCACTTAGGGTGGCTCGGCGTCGACCAACCCCTAAGTGAAGGCAATTTGTCACTTAGGGTGGCTCGGCATCGACCAACCCCTAAGTGAAGGCAATTTGTCACTTAGGGTGGCTCGTCGTCGACCAACCCCTAAGTGAAGGCAATTTGTCACTTAGGGTGGCTCGGCCTCGACCAACCCCTAAGTGAAGGCAAATTGTCACTTAGGGTGGCTCGGTGTCGACCAACCACTAAATGAAGGCAAATTGTCACTTAGGGTGGCTCGGCGTCGACCAACCCCTTAGTGAAGGCAAACTTGTCACTTAGGGTGGCTCGGCGTCGACCAACCACTAAGTGAAGGCAAACTTGTCACTTAGGGTGGCTCGGCGTCGACCAACCACTAAATGAAGGCAAACTTGTCACTTAGGGTGGCTCGGTGTCGACCAACCACTAAATGAAGGCAAACTTGTCACTTAGTGTGGCTCGGCATCGACCAACCACTAAATGAAGGATCCAAGCTACAAACAAACCTTTCATCACAAACCAACATAAAAATAACACTACAAACACCTTCATTAAATGATCCAAGCTAAACCCATTACATGTCATGCCATACTTCACAGCTTAGTTCAACAAATTCAAATTTAGCACACATTACAAGCCATAGTTCAATGCTTCAAAAGTAACTTAGTTCAACCGATTCAAACTTAACACATTACAAGCCATAGTTCAAAGCTAGTAACTAAATACAATGACCCACATGGTCATATGACAACACAATTTATTCTTCACCACAAATACCCTTGATTTCCTTCAGCTTCCTCTTGTTACTTTCACCAGCTTTCTTCAGGTCAGCAACAACACACTGCAGAGTACTCTTCTCAATGTTCAACTTCTCCTTCTCTTTAGTCAACTCAGCAATGTAACAATCCAGCTTCTCCTTCTCTTTCTTCAGGTCAGCAAAGCTAAACTCCAAAGTCCTCTTATCAGAGCTCATCTTTTCCTTCTCTTTCAGATGATTGAACTTCAAATTCCTAATGACATTGGCTTGAGCAACATGAATGCACTTCAACTGATCAACAACTGCCTTCAATTTTTTGATCTCAGCATCCTTTTCCATGCTGCTGTCAGCAACATTCATATCAGTTTCATGTGGCAGATTATCCTAGGAATCCAAGAGGTTGTTCACATCTTCAACAAGCTTCTCATAAGTCTCCTGCAATTCTTTTTTTTTGTTTTGCTAAATTGTGCACAGTAAATGAATGCTCAAGGCATGCCATCTTATTGGTCTGGATGCTATCCTCATACACAAGCCACAGTTTGTGGAGGGCATTCTGCAGATGATCTGGCCACTCCTCATCTACCCACTGCACTAATCCACAATTATTAACTCCCTGCAATACAAAATAAAGTAGTTCAAACATGTTGTCACATGCTAAATATTCAGTTAAGTTAAGGTTACAGTTAAGGTGCATATTCAGTTAGATCAATTCAACTCGCAAAACTAAACAACAATTATTGTGAGCAGTTACTATGAACATAAAACAGTATCAATGAACCATGAACAGGAACTATGAGCAATAAACAGTTAACCCTAGAACATGAACAGTTAACCCTGAACAGATGAACTGTACTACACAAGAGAGGTTTCACTTTGCAACTAATTTGCTAACTTACTTCTAGTGCACAAGCAATGAACCTCCTCCCAGTGCTTATCCCCTGGAATGCAACACATTTCTTCCCTGGCTTGCCATGCTCGCACATCACCCTCAAATCGTCAGCAGCACCAGTGAACAACGGGTCATCCATTGTTGGTGGGATCTGGGCAACACAAATGTACTGGTTCATATCAAGCTCAAACCCTAAATCCAAACCCTAAATGCAGTCCTGGTGGAACCAACTGACCTTAATAGGGGAGTCGTACGAAGAAATGATATGCACGTCGGAGTCCTCACTGCTCGAGCCATCGCTCCAAGACACCATGGCGGCCGGTGGCGAGTGGAAAGACGAGAGGAGGCAAAGCAAGGTTGAGAGCGCGAGGGAGAGCAGAGGAGCGAGAAGAGGGAGAAGTGGAGTGCGGGCGGCGCGGGCGGCCCGACCGACGCGAGCCGTTTGCGGTCCGTTATGCCACGTAGGGGGAAACCGGGCCCCAGCTGTCGGAAACACACTCAAACGAAGCAAATCGGCCGATCAGTGCACACTGCAAAAAGGTTACTGAATGTGCGGTGTTTTTTGCAAATGATTAGCGACCTCGTGGTTTTCCGGAATCGATGCCCCAAATGTGGTGGGTTTTTGCAATTCACTCCTATCCAGTTGATGTAGGGGCGCTGAAAGTCTGGGCCTAATACCAAACAAACCTCGCAGTCAAACCTAACATCTAAGACTTGAGGTCCCAACCAGGACGCCTGCCGGGTATGGGCACCAACCAGTCTGGCGTGCTTCTTAACCAGCACGCCTGCCGGGTATGAGGCCGCCGCAGCCACGTGCCACCAATCCATCTTCAGAGTTGTACTGCCGCATCAACCCTCCTGCGCGAGTCCATCTCCGCACATCAGGCGCCGAGTCTCCACTGCGCCATGCCGCCGAGATCCGCCGTCATCAATGGACCAGATGAAACACCGCTCCTCCTCTTGTCCCCTCCAACCAGCACTTGCTCCAAAACGATGCCCCCATGAGGGAGAACGATATCGAAGGCACCGTCATCGTCCGATCCGGTAGACCCAGATCTAGGGTTTCCCCCGGAACTTCTTGATCAGGTTGATGTGACCTGCAACGACGATGCCTCCAGAAGGGAACGACGTCTGAGACGCCGCCATCGTCTGCCAAGACCGCAGTCAGGCGTGATTTTCACCGGAAGCCACGTCTTCCCGACCTCGCGGCTGGCTAGAACCGAGCGAAACCTTGCCACGAAGACGTATGTCGCCGTCAGTACTCCGGCGGAGATCCGGCATCTCCTCACCGGTCCCTTCACGCGCCGCCGGTCGGCGGAAGGCCTCCCCGCGATGGATCCAAACGGGGCGTTGGATCCGCAGTGACCGCCGTCACCATCACGACCAGAACAGCACACCCCGACAGATGGGGCGCTGCTACCGCCGCCATCCATGCAGGGCCGCCGCTCCGCCGGCGATGGTGCTCCCGCCCCAGCCGCACAGCCCGAATTCACCGTCCAAGCCGCTGCTGTTGGATCGCACGAGAGGAGCCGCCCCTGCCGCCTCAGATGGGATCCGCCGCATCCACCCGCCCAGAAACCTTTGGCACCGGGCCCGCCGCCACCGCGGCCCATGCCGACGGCAGCGGCGACAGGAGGGGCGGTAAGAGGGTGCTGGCGGCGCTAGGGTTTCGGGGCCCCTGGCGCGGCCCGGGGGGAGGGGGAGGGGGAGGGGGAGGTAACCAGGTAGGTTCTACGAGGGCAGTTCTTTACGAGTAACTTTACCCGAGCTGATATTTCTGAAGGCTAACTAAATGCAGTACTATTTCAAATTGTGCACTAAAATTACCATTTTCATAGAATTCAAATTCATATTTTTATAGACTATAAGATTCAAATGTCAGAATAAAAATATCATATTCGTGTTACCACATGAGTAGCTTACACTGGACTTCTGACATCAAAGAATTGCTATGTGCATATTGTCGCCCAGCCCACAGTAAACACGCATGCTAGATATAATGTTATTTGTTTGCACCTAGCTAGTTGCATCTTATGCTTGTGTAATCACCCACTTCCTTGGCATCAAACTCGATGGGGGGTACACTTCTTGCGGCTCAAATTGCACTCTAGCTTCTGCACCAGTTTCCTGCAGCATCTCGAGATCACCACTGGATTTCTGAGGAAAAAAATGCTACATGATACATCAGCTCTGCGTAAACTTTATGCTTAACTAATGTTGAGACGACCCTCCAAAAGAAGAGATTTAGGTGCAAATTTGTACAACCATAAAGTATAGATGGTAACAATGTTATAAGACCTTATGTAAAGTGCCAACTCAACAAATGTCTTTTTCCATGCCTTTCAAAGCGATCCAACCCTTTGACTCGGTTTGTTTCCCGTGCAGAAGAAATGCTTCAGCACCGCTAATATTTTGCGTCAAAAAAGAGTGCTTTCTCTTCAGTTATTATATTAGTAGTACATGGCTATGGCGGACGCGCGCCCCTCCCGCGCCGCCGACGCCGGCTGCACCTCCCTGCTCGGACCTGGGCTTCGCCTCCTGGTTCATGCCCCTTCCTCCGCCGCCTGTCGGTGGCCCTGCTGGTGCCCCTGCCCGTCTCGCGCTGCAACTGTGCTCACCAGCCCCAACCTCGTCAGATCCAATCCCGCCGGCAGGCCGGGGTGGTTCGACCTCTTCCGTGGAGTTCGTCCCCATCTCGCAGCCGGTCGCGACGTCGTCGTGCCAGGCAAGGCCAGGTCCGGGGCGTGTCGTTCCGGCTGCTGCGGTCTCGAGCATTCAAGATCTAGGTGGCAGCCATAACTGCGAGGATGCGCGGCAGCTGGCCTCCTCCCCCCAGCTCCTGCTGTGCCTTCAATGCCGGTGGCGAGGACGGGCGCGGGGCGCGATGCCGATGTGACCGGCGGCTGGCAGCTCGTCGTGTCAACCAAAGGCCCGTGCCGCCCGGATTTGGCCGCCCCTGCCCCTGCATTCAAGCCGGCGCCCATCCCTCGATGGCTCCTTGGCCGCTGCTGCCGATGCCTACACCGGGGTCACCGTGCTGAGCTGTGCAGGGATCCCATCCGCTGCTCCCGCTGCCTTCAAAATGGGCACAAGTCGCGTGGTTGCAACAACAATTGGAAGCCATTAAGCTCCCTCGACGGCCCTGCTGTGCCTCCTCCTCTGCTACCCCGCATGTATCGTCTACTACTTGTCAAGAGGTGTCGCCTCGTCCTGGCCGGGGCTGGGAGATCCTTTGGCCGCCTCCCCTGCTGCAGCTTCACGCCGGCCCAGCCACGATGCCATGCCGTAGCGACCCCGAGGTGCCACGCCTTGGCGACCCTGCGCTCAGGCCGGAGGAGGACTTCGTGGTTGTCCCGGCGACGCCGGAGATGCAGGCCGAGGCAGCCATCCTCTCCACCAACTGTGCCGTCGCATGGCTCGATGGGGCACGGCAGGACATTCCCTGCCAGCAGGTGGCGGCTGAGCTCGCCACAGAGCTGGGCGCAAGACTGGCTGGCGTCGAGGTGGTCAAGCACTACCCCGAGCAGTTCCTTGTTCGCTTCGTGTAACCAACACCACTGCGCCGACGCCGTGTCCCGCGGCCACCTTCGGGGCACCGGCCACCGCATCTACGTGCGAGAGTGGAGGCTCGAGGCTCATGCAGACAACGAAGACCAGCTCCATCATGTTTGCCTCTGCTTGGAAGGTGTCCCTATCCACGGCTGGAACAACTACATCGCCACCTTCCTCATCGCCTGCGGATGCTCGCTTGACTACATCGAGCAGCGATCGCGTCACAAGGAGGACACCAGAGACCTGGCACTCTGGGCTTGGACGGCGAACCCCAACGCCATCCCCAAGGTTAAGTGGCTCACACTTCCGGCCCGCGGTCACCGCTGCCGTGGACGGCGGGGCCTCCGCCATCGCGTCCTCATCCACCTCGACCTCCACGAGGACCACTCCAAGGCCGGCGACGACGACGACAACCCACCGCCACCAGACGTGCATGAGTTCACCTGGTACAGGAAGGTGGTCGATGGCACCTTTGTTCCGCGAGAGCGCCATCCAGCTCAGGGGTGCGCTGAGCGCCGTGCGGACAGACGCGAAGACGACGGCGACCGCGACGGAAGGCGCGGACGTGAAGGAGGTCGCCCTTGGGAAGGCTGGGGCACCAGGTCCGACGCTCGCTTTCCCGCAACCCGCGTGAGCGCCAGCGCGAGGGGGGCCAAGACCGCACCAGAGACAGGTCCGGTGGACGCCGCCATGACAGCACCAGTGCTGCTGTTGTGGCCACCCCTCTGGCGTGTGCTGCCATTCTGCGGGGATCGGGCTCGGGCAGTGATGAGCCGGTCCGCGCCCTCGAGCTCCTGGGCGCCCATGAGCCGGTGCTCGTTGAGGCTCGTGGGCGTAGTCCATCGCGCCAGGCGTCGCCACGGGCCTCCAGGCGCCGCTCTCTGGAGGAGAGAACTCCACCGGCGTCACCCCCTCTTTCTCCAACAACAGTGCTGCCGCCGAGCCCCATATCCAAGCACGCCGAGGCCAGGTCCTCCCCTCTGACGCTGGTCGCTGCAAACCATGCCATGAGCGAGCTCTGCTCTCCCACAATACTTGATCGGCCTCTGGTGTCACCCTCGAGGCCCCCGGGGTTCCCCACACCGCCGCTCGCATGCGTCGGCCCCCTGCGCCGTACCCCTTCACCTGTGCGTGATGGTGCGGCTGGCGTCTCCACTGATGCCCTCACGTCAATCTTCATGGAGCGACAAATGGATGTCCTTGCCACACCTGAGTCGCCCCCTCCCAGGCCACCAGCGGCTCACCGAAACACCCTGGCCGGTGTTAAAATTTCTACCAGAGGTGGCCTCACCCTGCAGAAGGTCAAGCGGTCCGGCACCCCTGTTGTGGCCATGGCGTCTAAGGCTGCAAAGAAGCTCGTTTGCCGGATGATGGGAATCACCAAAAATGGAGAGGACGTGACTGAAGCCATTCTTGACGAGTTCACGGCCAAGTTCAAGGAGCAGCTAGCCCCTGAAGTGATTCTGGCAATGAGAGAGTTCTTCCACCTCGATGACTCGGCCGTCAACGACGTCGAAGATGCTCTAATTGATCATGGCGGCACCGGGGCTCTGGAGTTGGCCCAAGATGGTGTTGCGGCTCAGGACAACCAAGGATCGCAGCCGTCAGCGGCCTGAACGCCATGCTAGTTCGTAAGGGCTGTTTTAGTTTCAGATGTTAAGCAAACTACCTTGTCTGTGGTTGGAAGGCGCTTGTGCCGTCCGTGTAGTGCGTGTGGGTTATGTCTTCAGCACGTGTTTATGCTTTTGGGTAGTTTCCCTCCAATGCTTTCACGCCTCTGGGAAGTGTCTTCATGGCCATGCTGTTTTGCTCTCTTTCGGCTTCTGTACTAAACAACGTGATGTTCGTTGTGCTCCATGATAATGCAACCTGTCAACACCCTCAGCTGGAATGTGCGGGGTTTAAATTGCCCGGATAGGAGGGCTACTGTGAGTGCAACAATTGCGACCTCATCGTGCCAAATTGTGTGTTTACAAGAGACAAAGCTTGATAATGTAGATATGTTTGTCGCCTCCTCCCTGGGTGGTAACAGACTCAAAAAATTTGCGTAGCGCCCGGCGACGGGAACCAGGGGAGGGATTCTTCTGTTGTGGGATGACAGCATTCTCGAGATCACTGACATCACAATTTCGGCCTTCTGCCTCTCTGGCAAGGTCCGAATCAACGCAACCGATGTGTACTTCAAGTTAACAACCGTCTACGGTCCCACTGACTCCGCGAGCAAAGATTCCTTCTTCGCTGAGCTTGCCTCCCACAAGCCTTTGTCAGGCCTTGCCTGGCTCGCCGTTGGGGACTTAAACCAAATCTACCGGGCGTGTGACAAAAACAAAAGAAATGTAAATCGGAGTAGAATCAACTGATTCCGCGCATCCCTGCAATCGTGTGAACTCAAGGAAATTCACCTTCAGAACAGGCGCTTCACTTGGAGTAATGAGCGGGACAACCCAACTCTGTGCAAGCTAGACTCCTTTTTCTGTAACGCCGAGTGGGACACGACCTTCAACACACATGTGTTGCATGCCTTATCGTCTTCCCTCTCCGACCACTGCCCTCTTCTGCTTGCCGATGCCAAGGGGCCTAGGAGACCACGGTCCTTCAAATTCGAGAACTTCTGGGTATCTCTGCCCGGTTTCAACGAAGTGGTCCAAAAGGCGTGGGGCAAGCGCGTGAGCCACACAGAGCCGTTTCTCATTTTGCACAGTAAACTAAAAAAACAGCGCTCCGTCTGTCTGAGTGGAGCAAGAAGCTATTCTCCAATGCCAGCATACAACTTCATGCAACACTTCTCGTCATCCTCCGGTTAGATACTGCACAAGAGCAAAGATCTCTATCCCCGGAGGAGCGTGACCTTCGCTCTAGGCTCAAGCGTGGGGTGATTAGCTTAGCTGTGCTTGAACGGGCCAGAAAAAGTCAATGTGCTAGGATTACCAACTTGAGGGACGGGGATGCCAACACCAAGTTCTTCCATCGGCGCATTAATGCCCGCAGACGAAAAAATCACATTCACCGGATTAAACACGATAATGGCTGGGTGACCGAGCATGAAGAAAAAGAGAAGATCATACATGACCACTTCTCTGAGGTTATGGGGAGGAGAGGTACGAGCAACAAAGATTTCAATTGGGAGGAGCTTGGCACCGAGCCTCATGATTTGCAAGACCTTGATGATAGCATCACAGAAGACGAGGTCTGGATTGCCATTAAAGAGATGCCTAGTGATAAGGCGCCTGGACCGGATGGCTTCACGGGGATGTTTTTCAAGAAATGTTGGGGAATCATCAAGCATACAGTCATGAGGGTTGTGCAGCGTTTCGACTCATTGCACACCTCCAATTTGCAGTGGGTCAACTCCGCCAATGTTATCCTCCTACCGAAAAAGGATGGTGCAGAAGGCATTCCTGACTACAGACCCATTAGCCTTATTCATGCCATCGCCAAAATCATTGCCAAAGTTATTTCACTCAGGCTTGCTCCCCACATGGATGAACTTGTCTCCAACGCTCAAAGCGCCTTCATCAAGGGAAGAAGCATCCATGACAATTTCATATACGTTCGGAATTTTGCCCGGCGCCTACACAAGAGGAGAACCTCTGCCCTCCTTCTCAAGCTTGACATAAAGAAGGCCTTTGATTCAGTCAAGTGGGGATACTTTCTTGAGCTCCTGCAACGGCTAGGGTTCCCGCCTAAATTTCGGGCATGGATTGCGGCACTTCTTTCCTCATCTTCATCGAGAATCATGCTAAACGGGGTGCCCGGCCCTCCGATCAAGCACAGGAGTGGGTTCAGGCAGGGGGACCCCCTTTCCCCCTCCTATTTGTCCTTGCGATTGACCCTTTGCATAAGATATTGGACCTCGCCACACGGAAAAGGCTCCTCCATAAGCTTCGTGGCCGGGGAGCTGTGATGAGAACCTCCATGTATGCGGATGATGATGTGGTCTTTGTGGCACCCATCAAGAGGGACATTGACAACCTAGCTGCGATCTGACGAGGCTTTGGTGATGTGACGGGCCTCTGCACCAACTTCCAAAAAAGCCTGGTCGTGCCAATTCGTTGCAACCATCTCGACCTTGAGTGCATTCTTCGGAATATGCCGGTGATCTGTGCTTCCTTCCCGGTGAAATACCTAGGCTTACCTCTCTTGGTTTAGCAGCTAAAGATGGTGGATTTCTAATACCTGGTGGACAAGGCAGCCGGAAAATTAACCACTTGGGATGGCCAAAACATCACTCCTATCGGACGCACGACCCTCGTCAAGTCCGTCATCTCCTCCCAAGCGGTTTTCTCTATCACGCCTCTCATTGTGCCGCAGGGCATTCTGGATACACTCAACAAGATTGAGAGGGCCTTCCTTTGGTCGGGTGCAGAGAAGACCACGGGAGCCAAATGCAAGGTCAACTGGAAAATGGTGTGCAGACCAAAAGATTATGGTGGCCTTGGGGTGCTCAATACCGACAAGTTTGCACAGGCGTTGCGGCTTCGTTGTCTATGGTACGAATGGAAGGAGCCCCGCAGATTATGGGTTGGCTCTGACAACCCCTGCACTGAAGAGGACCTCCAGTTCTTCTATGCATCTACGACTATCACTGTCGGCGACGGCGCCAAAACACCTTTTTGGGACTCCCCTTGGCTCCTGGGGCGCAAGCCCAAGGACATTGTGTTGACACACGAACACGTCACGTGTACCCTCGACGCCGGGGGTGATGCACCGCAGCTCACGTCGAAGGAGACCCGACCGACAGCGCGATACGCAAGACAGTCGACGGACGCTTTTGCAGACCCGAAAACCCCACACCCCCGGGAGGGACCCCGTCAGGGAGTGCGGCGGCTATTGGCTGCCCTAGGTCGATTTCGTCGCCCCTAGAGCCTCGGGATTCGCAGCTCTCAAACACGAAGAATAGCGAAGAACGAGATAGAAAAACGGTGGAGAGATAAAACGTAGATGAAAAAGTAGTATATTGATTTGTTCGATTGTATGTTGTTTAATCGGCCGTCACCCCCAACATATATAAGAGGCGGCTGGACTTCCCGTACAAGTAAAGGATTCATCTAGGCTTTCCTTACAAGAAAAATTACATCAATTCACGTCCTAGAGTCCTAATTCTATTCCAACTCGGATTCAGTCTGAATCTGGCCCAAACTGTGTCTTCCTTCTTGCGCGGGCCGCCGGGCTTGCATATGATCTCTGATCGAGACGGCCCAAATATCAAACTTGTGCGCCTCGACGATACGAATAACTCTCATGTTGATCACTTTTTCAAATAAGGCCATCTTGAATACTTTTCGAGGTCATCTTTATCTTCCAGTCGGACTCGGTCTTGCAGTAGACTGGATTATCCGAGTCTCGTAGTGAATTTGTAGGCTATATATTATCTCTGATGATGATGACTCCAAAATCAAAGTTTACCGTCTTGATGATACGCACAACTTCTGTATTGAACACTTCTTCATTCAAGGTCATTTTGATAAACTTTCGAGCACATGTTCAATTTCACTCGGACTTGAGCTCATCCACTCGGATATTAGATACTTTCACTCGGATCGTCCGATTGGACTTTTTCACTCGGAAGACAATCTTTCACTCGGATGACTATATTTCCACTCGGAAGGCACTATCTTATTCAATCGGCAAGTTTTCGTCCCGATGGTAATCTTTTCACTCGGAATATTTTCACCTGAACGACAATTTCACTCGGATGATCATATTTTCACTCGGATAACTATATTTCCACTTGGATAATAATAAGTTCATCCGGTCAGCAAACTTTCACTCGACCGGGAAATTTTCACTCGACCGTAAGCTTTTCACTCGGATGGTAAACTTTTCACTCGGATTTTCGACTGAAAACATAGCCTGATCTTGATTTGTCTCTCCAGGCCTCATACGATCTCGGATTGAGACGAATTATATATGAAAATCAATCGGCTCGACGAGACGAAACTTTTCCGTGTTGAAGGTTTTTCGATTCAAGGCCGTCTTGACATCCGAATTACTCGCGCAACCTATCAGACAAGTGTCTGGCACCTCGCGCCATATTTCCTTTGAGGTTCGGTCTACAGTATATTGCCTCTAACTTTTGCATATGAACTCGGATTGAGATGATTTATATATCAAAATCGATTGCCTCGACGAGATGAAGACAATTCCTTAAGAGTGCTCCTTCATCCGAGGTCATCTTGAAGACGTGATTGGTCAAAAACCACTCGGAACATTGAATTATGCCACTCGGAGTATAGTTTCGGTCCGTAAGATAAAGTCGAATGAATATAACCGAAACATCAAAGTGGTTACACTCGGTGACGTGAATATTTTTATGCTGAAAACCCGTTCACTCGAGACCATCTTCATTGCAATCTGTATCTTGCCAAAATCAGGTGTCAACACATTGCACCTCTAATCTATGAGGCATCGAAGAGAAAGAATTGGAAGGTGCGTGAGGCTCTGAAGGGGAACGCTTGGATCCTCAAGATCAAGCATGACACTGCCATCTCCATCAACCACATTTCGGAATTCTTTAACCTTTGGATGCTTGTGCATGACTTCCACCTTGATGAGCAAGCCAAAGACAACATCATCTGGAAGCATGCGAATAATGGGATCTACACGGCGAGCACCACCTAGAAAGCGCAATTTTTAGGCCTGACTCTGTCCCCCATGGACCGCATGGTGTGGAAGGCTTGGGCACCTCCAAAGGTTAAATTCTTTGCTTGGTTGGCTTTGCAAGATAGGATTTGGACTGCCGATCGTTTGGAGAAGCGTGGTTGGCCAAACTGTGGCCCTTGCCCGCTTTGCAAAAGAGAACAAGAAACGGGGATACACCTCTTTGTCAAGTGTCGTTACACGCTTAGGCTCTGGAGATCAATCATCGAGAGGCTTGGGCTCACGCACATGAATACCTCCGATTGGCAGTTAGAAGCAACCGTCACTGAGTGGTGGCAAAAAAGAACCGACGACCGCAACCCTCACCGCCACGCAATGGCTTCCCTCACCATGCTTGTTTCTTCGACCATTTGGAATGAGAGAAACGCCCGAGTATTCCGTCAAAAAAGCGCACCACCACCGGTCCTCCTAACCAACATTTTACTAGATGCTAAACTTTGGGTTACTGCTGGCGCAAGAAAGCTAGGGAACATCATATTGTACGAGTAATTGTCATGCCGCTTATTTGTGAGTGCGTTGTAAAATTCTAAACTCTACTCTTCCTTATTTAATTGAAGAGGCAAATCTTTTGCCTCCGTTTCAAAAAAAAAAAGCGATCCAATACAAGATTCTTGAGCTCTATTGTTTTGGAAAACCTCAGAAGCCCCACAAACAAAGTTCAGGTACTTTATACCATGTTGGTAAGAGTACAAAGATTTCGACCCAGTATTTGGATTCAGTTTTCCACAGATTTTGTTTTCATCCAAAATATATATTCCAGATCTTCATCATACTCACAAAAAAAGAGCTACCCGTTGAATCTTTTATCCATTTATAAGACTACTACCGTCTGTCTACAAAATGACCAATAACCTTGTTATATGTCTTATATTCTTCCTTTCTACTACTTCTCTAGATAAGTACATGATGTCTCTTATAGACAGTTTAATGTGCTAATAGCACAGTCTAGACTAGCTAGACATGTGGAGGTAGAATCCACATGCCACCATCTAAACCACCCTGGACGAAGTAACCTACCGACATGATCCTCTTCACGTCAACGTCATTGTGGGTGATGGTGTTCTTCGAGTCGTCTTCCTTGTAGCACGTCATGCTGCTGCTGTCGTTTGAGATTTTCAAGAATACCTTGTCACTAGGGATGGCGGTGTTTAGACCTATCCAACAATGATGCGTGTAATAGATACGGTTTCTCTCCACGCCGCTGCAATTTTTCGATGACACATGCACCGCCTTAGAGAATGACTTCCCCAGAAATAATGCATGGTCATCCAAGCTTGTGACCTCGAGCCAGTTGTACCTGGAATGTGTCTTGCACTTGCCCGTGCAGATGTCAACAAGCTTGAACACCTTGAAGAAAGGCTGGATGTTTGGCAACCACCGGGTCTTCAACGCCATCGCAAGCTTGCCCTCTAGCTTGAAGATGTAACTAGTATTGTCCCAGCAGTCGTCCTTAGGGATGGTGCGGTTGATCCATTGCATGTCCAGCTCGTGTTTCGCGGTGACCATTGGGGCACGATCCTTATCCACACCAATCATAAACCTTACCAGTTTCCTCTTTTTATATAGGCCATAGAGCTCACCATTGCAAAATGTGATATCGACAAGCTCTCTGTTATAATACTGGTGACATCCTTGTGTCGTCCAGCCATTGTTCGGACGACCAAGTCTGCAGAGCGCGATGCCACAATTTTGTGTCACGGCGGCAAGGATACATTTGGGCGAGGTGGGCGGCACGGAGAAGACAACTCTCAAGATGACCACTTGCTTGCCCCGGGCATGGTGTGGGCTCGGGCAGACTATCGTCGCCTTCTTCTCGTCGAGCGCCACCTCGGCGCCGGATAAAAGGTTCACGATCCTGACGAGACCTGATACGGACAAGGCGACCCAGCCCCCGTGGTGGCCGCCGATGATCTTGGGGACCTGTAAGTCCATGAGGGCACCATCCTCGAGGCAGTAAAGAGCCTTCATCCTGGTGTCGTCGCAAGGCGAGAGGAGCAACCATGGGGCCGCCGGCAGAGGTGGTGCCGCGCGGGCGGCGGCGCGCCATGACCGGCAGACGGCGGCGAAGCAAGTGCAGACGCGTGGGGAGGTGATCATGTTGTAGATGAGGACGAGGAGATCTTCAGGGTAAGTGGCCGACCAGCACTGGCTGGCCGTATGCGCGCGCTTGTTTTCCCGTTCGTCGCAGGCGGCGGTTGCCATCTGCGCCGACATCGATCACGCTCGTTTACGAGAGTCTATTTGTTGGGTTCTACCGCTGACGCGTATAGGGTGTAAATAAGCGCGCGTGGGGTTTATTTGGTAACCGAGTGTCCGACTCCTACTCCTACACGAAGGCAACTTATCGCCTCCTTCAGCTCGCCTTTCTTTCTTCCCCAGGAAAAAACCAGGCAATCTCGCGGCAGCCGCGAGGGCGTCTCCTTATTCCACGCCGTCCTCCGGCGGCTCCCCTCCGTCGACCGACCTCGGTCGTTGATGATGAGGGGGTTGCCGGATTCATCGCGTGTGAATATTTTTAGGCCTTCGTATTCTAGGTTTTTTGGCTGTTCATCGTCTCTTTGGCGGTGGCAATGACGGAACTTAATAAAATATTTTTCAGGTCCTTCCTCGATGAGGCGATCGGTCCTACGATTGGGAATGAGTTTGGAAACCAATATGTTCAAACAAGTATGGTGTGGCGGTGGCAGCATCCTCGTGGTGGACTTGTGCCCACGGCAGGGGCGGAGCTAGGCTAATGCAAGGGTATGCAATGCATACCCAATTATTTTTGCCAAAAAAAATCAATATGCTATATGCCTTTGTATACCACATGGCAGTCTAATTGTACATACAGACCAGAGAAACGAAGAAGAGAACGATCCCAGCGCCACTTGGGCCAATGTCGGGCTGATACGTTGCTAGTTAGTAATAGTGGGCCCTATCCTTTGAGACTTAACGCTGGCGGCTGGCCGATTGAGACATCTCGGGGAGTAACTAGTTAACTAGCGCTCCTTCGGGAGCCTCGCAACGATCAGCGCCACTTGGCGCTCTCTCAGCCATTCATCACGTGTCGTGCTCTGGACGCTCTCTTCGGATTTTTTTTTATTTTTCCGCACGCGAACGGTTTTTTTCCTGGGTTTTTCGAGGTTTTGGTTTTCCTCCCGGTCTTTCTTAGCTTTTCGCTCAAAAAAAATTTGGAAAGCGTGAAAAAACGCGTTTTCTTTTATTTTCCTTTCGCGAAAGTCACGGTTTTTCTTCCGCGAGAGGCACGGTTGTGTTTTAGCGAGAGTCACGGCCGTGCTTTTCGGAAACGAAAAAGACGTGTTTTCTGTTTTTTTTTCTTTCGCGAGAGTCACGGTTTTGCTTCCACGAGAGGCACGGTTGTGCTTTTGCGAGAGTCACGGCCGTGCCTCTCGGAAAAGGGAAAAACAAAACACGTTTTCTGTTTTTTTTCTTTCGTGAGAGTCACGGTTTTGCTTCGCGAGAGGCACGCTTGTGCTTTCGCGAAAGTCACGACCGTGCCTCTAGGAAAGGGAAAAATAAAACGTGTTTTCTGTTTTTTTTTCTTTCGTGAGAGTCACGGTTTTGCTTCCGCGAGAGGTACGGTTGTGCTTTCGCGAAAGTCACGGCCGTGCCTCTAGGAAAGGAAAAAAAATACGCGTTTTCTGTTTTTTCTTTCGCGAGAGTCACGGTTTTGCTTTCGCGAGAGGCACGGTTGTGCCTTCGCGAGAGTCACGGCCGTGCCTCTAGGAAACGAAAAAAAACGTGTTTTCTGTTTTTTTCCTTCCACGAGAGTCACGGTTTTGCTTTCACGAGAGGTACGGTTGTGATCTTGCGAGAGGCACGGGCATGCCTCTTTCGGAAAGGGGAAAAACCGTGCTCCCGGTTCGGTTTTTTCGCCCAGTTTTTTTCGTCCGGTTTTTTCGTGAAAAAAAAGTTTGTCAAAACCTATCAATATGGGATCTAGTTTTGAAGATCTCGACGTGAGGAATCCAATGGTGAAAACGGTTTGAGATTTAGACGCACGGTTTAAGAGATAAAACGTTTTGAATAAACGGATCTACGAAAAAAAGGGAAAACTCCCAGGTTGCGACAAGTGGCGTGCTGCATGTGCGCCACTTGTCGCGACCCGGGAAAGTGGAGTGTTCTTTGCAACAAGTACTCCTCAATTAGTGATTTCGGACATCTCGACTAGGAATGCCTTCATCCTTCGATTCGACTACCGCTGCGCTATTTCTCAATAGAAAAAAAACTGCCGCTGCGCGGCATCGAGTCAATTGATTTCTCTGAGAAGAAGTGCAAGAAAAACAAGGTGAATATCATGCATCTAAATTTCTGAATTTTGAACATTTGAATTTGTAGGATTGCCCACAATGTTGTTATTTCTTGCTTCCAAAAGGGTGATCGTAGAGTTAACTTCTGATTTTCCTTGTTGTTGCAATGCAACTGAATTATTCAAGACACTATTGCTACAAAGAATAATTTATAGTTTCAGTGTTATTATTATGAACTTTTTTATTTCTTACATTGTTGTGAAGCAAAAAATAATCTTTACTGCGCATACCCATGTCGGAAATCCTGGCTCCGCCATTGCGATGGCATTTGCTTCAGCACGGCGCGAAGCTTGGAGGTAGTGCAGGAGCGGATGCAAATTGTGGTCTACATCGACGGGCTTATGAAAGATGGTGGATCGTGTGCTGAGTTTGTGGTTCGTCGATGGAAGGTATGGTTTCCTCCTCCAACGTCTTTGTCATGTAGGGGTGCTAGATCTGGAGTTCGATGGCGTGTCCGGATTGTTGCTTCGGTCTGATTCGTTCAACGATAATGGTTTCACTTTGACGAGCCACCTTGGAGGTCCACAAAGCTGCATATCAGCGATGGAGCCCCATCGAGCTCAGGTGAGATGGTGATCCGTCATTTTTTTCTTCTTTCATGGTTGTTGTAGTGACTGCCAGAGTGACGGGCGTTGGTGTCAAGCTCAGAGGATTCTTCGGTCTGAATTGTAACTTTCTTTCTTGGATGGTGTTCTTCCGTACAGAGGCTTGCATACTACGTTCTTTTCAGTTTTGTCAGGTCGGCTTGTGCTATGATCCTTATATGATATAAATGAAACACGTGTTACCATGCAAAAAAATACACATATGAATTACAATTTCCCCATTCTCATTTTAAATATATATTCCCATCATTAACTGTTTATTTCTAAGTCCCTAAACTAAATTTCTTTTTGAAACGTCACCGGGAGCAAAAGCCCACCTGAATTTTTATTTAGCCGACATACCAACAAATTGCCAGAGTTAAAAGGTTTGCGGCACCCACCATGATAGCAGGAACCGGGCCAATCGAGGCCACAGACGGCACTCTAGCTAGGGCAACGCCGTGAAACTCTATGCCCATTGTTCCAGGATCAATTTACAGATCGAACGAGAACATCGCCACCGGCACAGTAGGATGGTGATATTGCGTGCAACAACAGAGAGCGGCAGAATGCTTATCACGAAAGACCTTGTTGTTGTGACTCTTCCAGACGTTTCATAGGATGGATGGTGACGCAGACCATGACGTGCAAGCGAGTTTGAGCTGGATGGTCGGGGACGCTGTGGAGGCACCTCTCTTCCACCGATATGCGGTAGCAGGCGCACCCGGCACGGCCAGAGCCCAAATGGCGCGGGCATGTGCACACAGATTGCCAAGCTCAGCGTGCGCGACCGCGGAAAGCCTGTGCTGGAGGTGGTTTTCAATGTGCGGGAGAATAGTTGCAACACAGGCGTTGGTGCGGTTGGAGTGTAAGGAGCCTCCGCTCCCACCCACTCTCCCCACACGCGTCGCGCCAGAAGGTCGTGCGCCTCCCATCGCCCAGCATACAGATGGTGCAATCGCGAAAACATAGCAGGAGCGCCAGAGAGCTTTTCGGGTAGACGTGTCCATGCGGTCGGAGTTGTCCAGGTCACGACGATGTAGTCCACCCGTGGTGCTCAATGAAGTACACATGCCACACCATCATTTTTGCTATTTATGATTATGACATACATATGGACAAGTACCACGCGCGGTATAAAATCTACTCCCTCAAGGGTCAAGGCCACACCATTACCGGCGATCATCGTCCTCGTGTGATTCACGGCTACACCGGTGCTGAGAGGCTTTCACATCATCAATTCGCAGGGCCGTCTCTAGCTGACGGGTTGATGAGAAAAAGGCTAGAAAACAAAACAGTTGTACCAAGGGATGCGTCCGTGTCAGCTTCTCACAAATGATAGATGAACAGCGATCGATGACTGCAAAAGGCTCAATTTGGGTCCTTTTGGGAGAGCAATTAAGCCAACATGGAGATAAAAGTATGGAAAATGTAAAATGATATGTAACCAATCTAGGTGAAATGAAGGAGCGCAAGTCGCTAGTTTTTTTATTAATTATTTAAATGGCGGATCAAATTTCTAGAAAATTTTCTAGCAAATTTGCTAGCTGATCAACACATGATTATCTCGGGACCCATAAGGTTGGGATTTTTATTAACCCAAAGAATGAGAGATGGCACAACTACTGTGTTGCTGGTGGCGGTGGGCAATTAATCTTGCACGGGCAGTTTATGAAGCATTCCCCAAGGTTTACCCAACATATCCTGTCCGTCTGACAACAATATTGCAGGTCTGGGGGCTGGTGATGGTCTTTATAACAAGGGGGGCGGACTACTTCGATCATCCCGTTGCTCCCCTTGTCGTTTATGCTTTCACCTGATTAACACAAAAGAAATAACAGACTTATCCTCTAGTAGATATATAAACAATGTAAGCCAACAATCTATTTCCAAATAAAATGAACTTTAACTATTAATTACCGTTTGCGCATCCAAGACAGGCAAAGCATACCACAAGAACAAAACAAAGCAGTGCAAGTCCTTGGACATTGTTCCTCATGTATTTGGCCGTCATTACTGAGAATCTAAGGTAATGTCTGGTGTTCTTCTAAGTGAGACGAGTGATCGAATGCATGCTCCATGGTTCATATTTATAGGAGAGTGTGTTGACATTGGCAGGGGTTGTCCAGACGTTCAATTTTAGTCCACTTATTTCTTTCTTTTGTGAAAAATGATTTATTGTCATCTCTATCTTTCTATCTGTATCTATCTTCTATCTATATTTTCTATCCTATCTATCTTCTATCCCAACTTTATATCTGTATCTATCTTGTATCTTTATTTTATATCTCTATCTAACTTCTATCTTCTTCTACTTCTATCTCTTTCTATCTTCTATCCCTATTTTACATATTTATCTATCTTCTATCTCTGTTCTATATCTCTATCTACCTTCTATCTTCTACTTATATCTCTATCTATCTTCTATCTCTACTGTAAAGCCACACTTTCATCGTCCGTCCCACTACCCCTCTCTCATGGAAAAAAGTTGAAGGAAAAAATCACCAAAATAATCAAAGAAAACAAACTCAAGTGGTCATTGAGGAAATTATGTCTGAAATGCACTCCCATCGAAATAATGATTCAGCGTCACCAAAGTATTCAGAGCTTGGACTTTAGGTAGCTCTTTTCAAAAACTTTGTTATCTGAAGAAGCAAATGTAAATATACAAGTATGTGTGAAAGAATTTCCAATATTATATGCATCTATATGTGCTGTTTTGAAAAAAAAATGGTAAATACATTGATCAAAATGGGTTTTTTGGGCCGGATTTTGTCTCAGCCTTCTTATGTTGAAGCCTCCCCAGTCCCCACTTCAATCATATGCTTCCCTAGCTCCTGCGGGACATGATCAATTCATCTTCACCAGTCTCATAACTTCAAATGGTGGAGTAAAATAACTAGGCACCACACCCTCATTTCAAATGGCCGGATGTCATGACTGATCAGCAACAAATATTGTCTGGCTACTGATATTTTATTGTTTATTAATCACAATAAAAATATTGAGTACTGTTATTCTATAGGTGGAACTTGAAGTATGTGCACCACCACAGATTTTCAAATAATTGCTGAAAATGAAATATGGCAGAAAGGTGTTCATGGTTAATGAATAATTACCGTAAGGTCTAGGTCCTTCTCATCAAACATGACCAGAACACCCTCCTGCATAGCTACACATTTGGGCAGCAGGACTTCATCAAACTGTTTGGCTTTGAGATTTTAACTGATTTCCTGTTTTCCGCATTGTTTACAGCTGTTTTGCTGACATCAGGAACATACGATGAATTTTCCTGATCTCCTGAAACAGTTACAAAGAAAATAAAATGCACACGCATTTGTTTCTTTGCGTAGAGCTGCTCCCATGGATTATCATCAGCTCTTATTACAGAGCCAATATGAGAATTATGGTTCATGACAGCACAGAATCATGTACCCGAGCTGAGCTTGGAACATGCAGCATAGCAGGATGTTGGTAGCCACGGGATCCATAATCCAACATCTTCCATACCATATTGTCTTGATCGCACTTAAATAGCTTTGACTGGCAATAAATAAATACAAAAACATATTCATAATTTTTTTTGCAACGAATGAACTCGGATATATTGAACACTCAGCAATTACTGATTGCTCAACAGCAAAGTTGAAGCCATAATTTCCCTTCTAATTAAGCTTGAAAAAAATAGATGTACATGGACCTGAAGGTAAATAGTGCCTCCCAGCAGGTTGTTACTCATAAGTCGAGTTCAATACTTCACTGAACCTATCAATCTAAACCTGCGACAGAATAAGCATGTTTGTGTTAAGAAGCAAAGCCTTGTTGAGCATACACAGGAAACTAGGCCCTGGTTAACTCAAAGCCTTGTGTAGCTAATGGCCTAAAGCCATAGCAGCATCTGCAATGTAAACTACATTGTTCAATAATAAACGGATCAGGCCATGTTTAACATGCTGCTTTTTGAGTAAAAAATTATGCTCAATTGCTCATCTAACCAAAACTTCTAACAGTGATGCTAATGCATTGTTGCACATCAATGGGACACTGCAATGTGTCATCATTGGGAAATTGCAATGTGTCATCATAAGCACAAATAAACCATAATTTAGAGTATGGTTTATAAATCAATGTGGATTAAATTCCATATTTTCATGTGTCCATCGTTGATCAACACATCCTTATTTAGAGACCCATAAGGTGATATTTATCCACACAAGGAAGAGATGACAAAACTAGTGTGTTGTTGCTGGTCGTAGGCATCTAATCTTGCACGGGCAGTTTATGAAGCATTCTCCGAGATTCGGCCAGCACAGCTTATCCTTTTTACAGCAGAATGGTTGGCCTAGGACCTGGTGCGTGTCCTTGTAACAAGGGGGGCGGACCACGTGGCTTACTTCGATCTTCCTGTTGACCTCCTTGTTGTTTGTGCCTTCACCTAACATGTATAAAAGAAAAGACTTATCCTCTCAACATACAAAAAGAGGGTGTATATATACACCTAGAATTTTATTTTCTGGTTAAGAACACCCGATACAGTCAACAACAAAATGACAAAAAAACGAAGCCAAAAATCTATTGTCCAATAAAAAGAACTTTGATTTTTAATTACCGTGTGCGTGTCCAAGACAGGCAAAACACGCCACTAGAATGAAACAAAGTAGCACAAATCCTTGGCCACTGTTTCTCATGTACTTGGCCTTCATTGCTGAGGATCCGAAGTAATGTTGAGTACTCCTGTAAGTGGGACTGATGAGTGTATGACCATCAAATGCTTCATGGTTCATATATATAGGAAAAACTTGTCAACATTGACACGGCAGTTACAAAGAATATTAATTTCTGGAGTTACGGCTTCATCGTTTTCATTTCTTTCTTGAAAACTGATGTATTATCATAATGTCTATGCATTTCATTGATAGCTAAAGACTACAGTTGCTGGGAGAGAAAAAAATAGAAATGCGACAGTATATATAAGCACACCACATAAATTTGGAACACCAGCCAAGGAACCACAATAGATTACCGTAGGGAGTTGGGAGCATAGGTCACAGCTGCTGCATAAACTAGCTCGCTAGAAATGCATCTCTTGTATGAGTAATTAACCTGGACAGAGCAAAATACTATGTACAATTAGCAGATAATGCAAGTACATGGCGAGCTTAACTTGTAATTACCAAGTGACCACCCAAGAAATAGCTAAATATGCCAATCCAAGAAGAGTAAAAGAAGAACTCACTGCAGCCAAAAGGGCAGACCCCAGGGCAGCTACAGATGGCACAAAATGGACTTTGCTTCTGAACCATTCAGCTATAGCCGGAACACCGAAAATTATAGCTTTCTTCCCATGCTCCTTGTCCAGTTGTCTGAATACAGGTAAGCACTCGTACTCAGCATATCAATCCCCATATGCTTCAGGTATACAAAATCGGAAGAAAAAAAAGAGTCCATCAAAGTGAGGGTTATGAACGTAAAGAAAGAAAGAGGGAAATCTCAAAGTTTAATTCATATGGGGAATACAAAGTGACAAAAGGGTCAAACAGAACTACTGGGTTGGAGTAAAAGCAGATAAGGCATCCGAAGGCAGTCAATTTCTGTTTCTTTTTTGAGGAAAAAATTGGCACAACAGTTGCAGCTGAGGGAAAGAAACACCTAAAAGGATTGTCATGGATGCAGACCTGCATTAGAAAATTTACACAACTCAGCCACAGTAAGCTGGATAGATTCCTTTTTGTTTCACCCACAAAAAGAAATTCCTTTTTGTTTCATTGAACATACTCCCTTCGTCCGAAAATACTTGTCATCAAAATGGATAAAAAAAGATGTATGTAGAATTAAAATACGTCTAGATACATTTTCTTTTGTTCATTTTGATGACAAGTATTTCCCGACGGAGGGAGTAAATGTTTGATCTATTCTTCACTTTTTTCTACAAGTTTCTCCTCACTTTTCCTGCAGTGCTACGATAAATATACACTATAGAGCTCATGCGTGCGTGTGATGCCCTAACCCTCCGCCGCCCGATCCCTCTTTACAGAAAGTGTGCGACTGCGATCCCTCCCGCGCCGCCACCCGCGAGGCGGCCCGGGAGGGTTCCCCGATCTCCTCCCCGCGTCCCCCTCCTCCCCCTGCTCCTCCTTCGCCGCCGCCGGTGGGTGCGGCCGGGCGAAGCCGGGTCGGCGCAGGCAGCAGCGAGGCTTTCTTCGTCCCCTCACGCGGATGTTCAAGCGTGGGCCATATACGCCGAGCTGGGGCACCGGACTGGTGACGGGTGCGGCGGCGCGGCGTGCTGAGGAGTGGGCGGCGACATCCACCTGGTGGCAGTGCGACGGGCGTCTCGGTGGTGGTTTCTCACCCCTGGTCGGGCTGGCCATCTCCGCTCCTGGGCGGTGCGGGTAGTGCCGGCGACGGGTGGAGAGGGCCGCGTGCGGCGCGAGCTACGGGCGGCTCCCCTACGGTGACTTGCGGCGTGGGGAGGCGGCGCAGCAGGGGGTGGCTCCGGCGAGTGGTGGCGGTGCATGCCAGCCGGATCTGGCGTAGCCTTTCCGGCAGGAGGTGCGGGCTACAGCGGCATGGTCTGGTCGTCTCTGGCGGTCCCTGGGTGCTGGAGCTGGCTGGAGTGGAGGCGTGCCATGGTGGGGTGGCCGGCGGCGTCTGCGGCTGGGCTATCCTCGTCTGTGGTGCGGGTCGGTGGGGTGGCGCGGGGCTCCCCTGAGGGGTCCCGGGGTGGATGTGGGCTGCCATGGCGTGGTGGTGGCTCCTGGCGGTGGTTAGGGTGGTTCACGGCGGCGGCTGGACATCTCCAGCGTCGGCCCGTCGATGTACGGCCTGTGTCGACCTTTGATCCTTCTTCTCGGTCGTTCGTCTGCTATCTTCGTCGATGGTTGGCCCTCCCCCAGCTACAGTCCATCACCCGTCTCGCACATGGCAGCAGGAGCGAGCTCGTCTCACGTCCGGCAGCAGGACTGACCTTGTCTCGCGCCCGGCAGCAGGACCGAGCTCGTCTCGCGCCCAGCAGCAGGACCACACTCATCTTGCTCCCGGCAGCAGGACCGAGCTCGTCTCGCGCCCAGTGCCGAGGATGGTGCGATGAAGGCCAGTTTTGGCCGACCTGTTGGGTCTCGGCATTGGGGGCAGCCCAGGGGTGCGAAAGGCAGGTCCTTTCCACTCATGTCTTTGGTTGGGGTAGCGGCGGATCTCGGATGAGGTGGTGTCAAGGACTTGAATGCCGGGGCGGCGGCCCTGGTGGTGAGTCCGTGCGGTTCTTGGGCAGAGCTCGTGGCTTGGTGCTGCCCGGTTGCCACGGCCGTGCGGGCGGCGTGGTAGCCGGGGTGTGGCGCTCGGTGATGGTGAATGGTGGTCGAGGTGAAAACCTGCTCTATCTTCGGATGGACTGGCGGCGGCGAAACACGTTCCCTTCCCGAAGGCGTCGTCGTGGCTCTCATTGTCCGTCGTGTTGCTCCAAGGGAAACTCTGATCCTCGGATCGGGCGGCGGCGGCACTCCGGTGTCGTCTCTTTCCTGAAGACGCCGCCTTGGAACCCACGGTTCGTCATATGCGGCTTCTTCTCTTCGCGTACTGCTAGGGATGTTGTTGCTGTGCTCAGCGCCTATGTATCCTACATTGAGTGTGTGTGCGTCTGTTGTGGGGGTGTGCGTTTGTACTGGATACTGTTGATCTTTACTTTATATATAAAGCAGCGTGAAAACCTTTTTTGATAAATATACACTATAACCACACTGACTGTCGAATGGATAGTAGATATAAGCACACAAAAGTTGCAGGACAGTGGTATATTTTTTATTTCACCTTGCTAGGCTGTTGAGCGGCTTCTCGTATTACATAATCTGGGAGCATTTTCTATCGTCAGTGCAGCCAAGAATACATGCCAGCAATATACCGAACCTCAAGCATAATCTCCATATGCACCACAGTTTCATAGTGAAGTCTAACACAAAGTGTGTTATGTACACCGGGAAGGGAGTCCAACCGTTCCAGTGGCTGATCACGTCGCCCCATGGAAGAAGATATGAATGATGACATGGAGGAGGATGACCCTCTCCGGTACATCAATACCGGCTATGATGGAGGACGTATGAGTCAGCCATATGACTCGGGCTATGAGTGTGAAGATGAGATGCATGATGTACCGGAGCTGGAACGTCCTCAGGTTGAGTGCAAGAAATCTCTGTTCACGCGATCTTGCAGGAAACGCCTCAACCCAGGGTGAACTAATCGAGGGTCGTGCAGTGCTAAGCCCGACAACACTGGGGGCGGTGGTAAGGCAGTGTCTGATAGGCTCACTACCTGAACCCAAGAAGAAGCAGAGGAAGATGTCGCCGAAGAAAGGCTCTGCTGTTGCCAAAGCTACTTCTAGTAGTCAGCCACCTCCGGTGACTGGGTTGCAGACAATGTACCGATCAGAGGTGCACCATCACTCCATGTTGCGGGCGAGCTGATCCAACAGGCGAAAGTGCTACCATGAGGATGCCGCTGCTGCCACACCATCCTTACTTAAACAGACTGGTTTCTAAATCCTTCCTCAACCATATAGGACCGTTCACCTCATAGAGGAAGAATCTTAAGAATATTTATTGAGCGCAGCCATCGTCGCCGCCAAAGCAAGACGATAAACAGCCTAAAAACTTAGACTATGAAGGACTAAAAAGATCCATACGCGTGGTTCCAGCAACCCCCTCATCACCAACGACCGAGGTCATTGACGGAGGGAAGCCGCCGGAGGAGGGCGGCGGAAGGAGATGCCATCGTGGCTGCCGCGAGATCGCCTATTCTGTTTTCCTTGGGAAAGAAAGAAAAGCAATGGCTAAGACGTCAGTCGTTTGAAAAACCAATTTGGGTTAGTCGATGCTTTTTAGCCGTTGGATGGAAAACAAGCATTGCGGATTGCTTCTTCAACATCCAGACATCTTCTTCCACCCGCCAAACGTGCCACCAGGCATCGCCGCCCTGCCCTCCCCAGAACCACCCCCACCGTTGGCCTTCCGCCGCCCCCAGCCATCCCTCTCCCCCCCCCCCCACACACACACACACACGCCAAGTTTTTTCTCCGGTGAAGCCCCACCACCACCACCTAGCACCGCCCCCACCCTAAACCACAGTTTTGATTTTCGGTCGAGAAAATCCAATTTCGGCCGAATTTCGGCCATCTCGCCTGGGCCCAGAATATGTGCCTTTCGCTTGAATTTTTCGGCCCGATTTGAAAGTTTGGGCCCGGCCCAACATCTAGAAGGCTTCCACTCTGGTTCTGCTGAGAAAACACCACGAAACTGAAAGCCCGAACCCTAACTTCTCGCCTCCTCTGTGTCTTTCCGTGTGTGGCGCCGCCGCTGCCCGCCTGCTGCCTTCCCACGCCCGTCGCGAGTTCCTCCAGCGAAGAATCCGCACGCCGACGCTGCATCAAGCCACCTCATTGACTGGTTTCTCCCGTCCGCTCGCTTGCGTCCGAGCGTATGGACGCGCAGCCTCTGTCATGGGCCGCCTCATGCCCCCTCTACCACCATCTAGTTTCTTCTCTATTGCTTCTTCGAGGCCACGGCATGCTGCTTGATGTCTGCGGCAGTGAGAATAATTTTTATATGTTGGACGGATGCACAGGTAGCATCAGGGCAGTTCCTTCTTCGTTGCTTCTCCAATGTGTAATATTGCACTGATTCAGTTTTTTTTAATCTATAGAGGTCGATCTGCCATACTTTTCATCTGTTGATTTCAAATTTTCTCCCAAATTTTGGCCGAATTTCGGTCAGATTTGATCAAATTTCATTCAAAAAATCAAATTTTATTTTTGCAATTTCGTCCGAGATTTGGCCGAAATTTTTGAAATGACCGAAATTCCGCCATCTCGTTCAGGGGCGAAAAAAACCCAATCCAAAAATCAAAACGCAGCCCTAAACCCAAAGATACTGGGGTAGCCATCCGGCGAGCAACTTCCTTCTTCCTCCCCTCTGGCCTTCCTCGGGCGAATTTCTGCGAATCTCAAATTCGACTGACCCATTAGCTAAAAGTCAGTCGATTGAATGAACCAACTTGTGGTTGGATGGTTAGAGGGACAGTGGTATCTCAATTCCACAAGGGTTCAAGTCCTGGTGCTCGCATTATTCCTGGATATATTTATTTCAGGATTTTCGGCTATGCATTTTCGGTGGGAGGAGATGTTCCCGTCGACGACGAGACGTCTACGGCGACTTCGTAAATCTAAAGATGATATGTCAGCTTAGTCGCTCGAAGATGCTCATAGGGGTAGGATGTGGATGTGAGAAAGAAAAGCGATTCGAAGGGGGCGATTTGTTTGCCTTCGTGTAGGAGTAGGACTCGGTTACCAAATAAACCCCACGCGCGCGTATTTACACCCCACGCTTCAGCGTTAGAACCCAAAAAACAAAAGAACCCTAGTACCACGATGGACTCGTAAACGTGCGTGATCGAAGTCGAACAATACACTCGTAAACGGCCTTGATAGATGTCGGCGCAGACAGCCGCCGCCGCCTCCGACGAGCGGGAAAACAAGCGCGCGCATGCCGCGAGCCAGTGCTGGTCCGCCACTTACCCTGAAGACCTCCTCGTCCTCGTCTACAGCATGATCGCCTCCCCGCGCGTCCGCAATTGCTTCGCCGCCGTCTGCCGGTCCTGGCGCGCCGCCGCGCGCATGGCACCACCTGTGCCGGCGCTCCCGTGGTTGCTCCTCCCGCCTCGCGACGGCACCACGATGCAGGATCTTTACTGCCTCGAGGATGGTGCCCTCATGGACTTAAAGGCTCCCCAGATCATCGGCGGCCACGACGGCGGATGGGTCGCCTTGCCCGTATCAGGTCGTCTGGTCAGGATCGTGAACCTTTTCTCCGGCGCCGAGGTAGTGCTCGACGAGAAGAAGGCGACGCTAGCCTGCCCGAGCCCGGACCATGCCCCAGGCATGCAGGTGGTTATCTCGAGAGTTGTCTTCTCCGCGCCGCCCACCTCGCCCGGATGTATCCTTGCCGCCGTAACACAAAACTGTGGCATCGCGCTCCGCAGCGTTGGTTGTCCGAACAGTGGGTGGACGGTACAAGGATGCCATAGCAACATCAGAGAGATTGTCGACATCACATTTTGCAATGGTGAGCTCTATGGCCTATATAAAAAGAGGAAACTGGTAAAGTTTGGCATTGGTGTCCATGAGAAGGATGGTGCCCCAATGGTCACCGCGGAACACCGGCTCGTCATGCAAGGGATCGACCGCACCATCGGCACGGAAGACGACTACTGGGACAGTACTAGTTACATCTTTAATCTAGAGGGCAAGCTTGCGATGGCGCTGAAGGCCCGATGGTTGCCAAACGTCCCGCCTTTCTTCAAGGTGTTCAAGCTTGTAGACATCCACATCCACATGGGTAAACGCAAGACACATTACAAGGACAAGTGGCTCGAGGTCACAAGCTTGGATGACCATGCATTGTTTTTTGGGGAAGTCGTTTTCTAAGGCGGTGCATGTGCCAGAGAAAATGTGCGGCCGCGTGGAGAGAAACCGTATCTATTACTCGCATCATTGTTGGTTAGGTAGAAACACCGTCATCCCTAGTGACAAGGTATTCTTGAGAATCTCGAACAACAGCAGCGGCATGACATGCTACAAGGAAGACGACTCGAAGAACGCAATCACCGATGATGATGATGACGTGAAGAGGATCATCTCGGTAGGATACTTCACACAAGGTGGGTCATATGGTGGCTTGTGGATTTTCCCTCCAGATTCGCAGCTACTCTAGACTGTGATATTAGCGCATTAAACTGTCTATAAGAGATATCATATACTACTTTATATCTAGAACGTAGAAGAAAAGAAGAATGTAAGGCATATAACAAGGTTTTATGTCATTTTTGTAGGCAGACAGTAGTCTTATAGATGGATAAAAGATTCAATGAGTAGCTCTTTTCTTGTGAGCATGATGGTCTGAAAATTTTTGGTAGAAAGCAAGAAGTTTAGACAACTGAATCCAAATACCAGGTCAAAATCTATGTACTCTTACCAACATGGTAGTATAATGTACCTGAACGTTATTTGTGGGGCTTCTGAGATCTTTTCCAAAACGATAGAACTCAGGAATCTTGTACTGGATCGCTTCGAAAGGCATGGAAAAAGAAATATGTGGAGTTGGCACTTTACATAAGGTCTTATAACATTGTACGTACCACCTTTATCGTTAATTCGTTATACAAATTGGCACCTGAATCTCTTCTTTTGGAGGGTCATCTCAACGGTGGCGAAGTATTTGATGAAAACGCCAATTCAATGAAAATTTGAAAACTATCCTTGTAGGCATTCGGATCGCGAATGTATGGTACAGACCAGAGGTGGGATTCCCACCAGTCACTTAAGCACAGTTTTCCCGAAAATCCCCCAATAACTAGCTGAAGCGAAACATTTGGGAACTATCCCCTTCCTACTTTTTCTCCAGCAGCGAGAGCGACCTGGAGGCCATGGCGATTCAACGACGACTGATTGCGGCGCCGCTCCCCTAGCGACGGCGACTCGAGGCTGTGGCAGCACCCCGACGCGACCGCGACCCAATACTGGCCACATGTGCTAGCGGCGCAGCGCTCGCTCCACACAACGCGACCCGACGGCCACGCTTGGTGGCCCACACGCGAGGGAGACCAAGCGACTGCAGCGCTGCATCCATGCGACGGCGACCCAGCGGCTTGCTTGCCCTTCAAAAATGCTCCACGTGATGTGTTTTGCTGATGTCTGACCGAGAAATTGCTGATATTTTGCTGTACTGAATGAATGTGGATGTATAGATGAATCCTAGTTCTTTTGCTGCATGTGAATCAGTGTGGATCTACAGAAATACTTAAATGAATGTGGATGTACAAGAAATCTTTTCTGCCATTTCAGTGACATGGATAACACAAAAGGATATTACTTCTTTTACATCGACCTTATTTCTTCACTGATTCAGAGTACTGGTGTACCGAAATTCATGTGTTGATGTTATCTCTGTATATTTGTACATCCAGTGATGCCAAGCATGTGCAGGTGGTATTCAGAGACAACTGAAATTTATGAGATAATATTCAGATAGCTAGAATTCAGTGACATGCCATGTATGTACTGGTGGTTAACATCTTCAGTCGTGCTAAATTCTGAGTTGACTAAGCCATCTGCTACAATCAACAGGAATCGGCATTAACCAATTAACCTCTGGTGGCTTATTACCCTATCTAATTCTAAAATGGAACAGTTTGCCATGAGAAACGATATTCCTGCACATCTATTCAGAAATACAAGGCCATTAAAATGCATCCAATAAGTGAGCTTCAATTCAAATATTCAGAGATAAAACGATAAACTCCTCGCAAAATATTGGCGCGAGTGCCCATGAGCTTCAGTACAAATATTCAGAGATGAAATGATAATCTCCTAGCAAAATGTCAGCACAAGTACCAATGAGCTTAAGTACAGATATTCAGAGATACAAGGCCATCTAAACTTCATCCTACACATGAGCTTCAGTACAAATATTCAGAGATAAAATGATAATCTCCTAGGAAAATGTCGGCACAAGGACCAATGAGCTTCAGTACAAATATTCATAGATTCAATGATCATATGCAGAGGCATTGACGTGTGTCAAGGCAGCAGAAGCAAGTGCTGAGCTGGGCGTCCATGGGGTGCAGCTGGAGTCTGACTGCCAGGTGCTAGCGAATGCGCTTAACTCTGATGAGTATGAGCGGGCAATGATTAGGGTTCTTCTTCGGGAGACGCGTAGTCTGTGCCATGCAAACTTTCAGTCATTTAAGTTCAGTTTTTGTACTCGTATTTGTAATAAGGTTGCCCACGAACTAGCAGCTTAATTATAGCTTCAGGGCGGGAGCTGCTGATCTCTCGTGGATTAATTGATCAGGCCCCAGAATTTGTGTCTGATATGATCGCCAGCGATTTTGCTGCGCGGGTCTAGGCATGGAATGAAGTTTTCCAGGTTCAAAAAAAACAAGGGGTAAAGTAACGAAAACATGATCTGTTGGACAGCTATAAACCTGATAGTAAGCACTTCTACTAGGGCAGATCTTTCGGAACAAGTTTATCTGAACTGAAGTTTCTGGAAGCTAAAGTTTAATATTACAGACCAAAAATATCATCTTCCGGTACAGAAGATTCATTCATCATATTGTGTTTGATCCGATCCATCATTCCAACTCCGGTATCTTCCAGTAAGAACTAAGAAGTACTCCTACTACTAAGTAGTAACATGTCAAGTCAGATATACGATGGACAAGCTGTTGTAAATTAATATATCAAAGCCCCATCCTCCGGGAATCAGTTGTGCAAGAGGACTGACCTAAAATAATTCATCAGAGAACTGATATTGCGAACATGCCTGGCAAGCACATAGTACATACTAAAGTCTGACAGTATGAAACAGTAATCTATTTTAGGCAGGCATGCATCTTGTGTGCTAGTTAATCAATCCTAAAGGTTAGCTCCATCACATGCCTAGTCCTGAAAGGTTATGGATGATATATATTTTTTACTGTTATAAGGGTATGGATAATCCTGCTTTGTAAAAGCTGGTCCCCCGTTTCAAAAACTTTTATCAAAGGTTCTCCATCACATGCCTAATCCTAAAAGATTATACACCCAAATTAGCTGAACGACTCAACTGGTGCCCTGGCATCCAACGTTTTAAGTTGTTGCCATCACATCTTCTTGGACACTAGTGTGCTTGTGCTCTTCATTTGTGAGACTACTACGTACTCGATCTCAGCTATTGTGCGAGGTACGCACTATTCGGGCCATATTTTCTTGCTTGCTCTACAGTTGGCTTGTTTATTCCATTGTTAGTCCGATTTTTACGGTATTTTCTTGCACCTCATACTACAATGGTGGCCTAGTCTAGTTCAGTGTTATTATCTTCAGGATCGGTAGTACTCATTTCCTCTACATCAATCTTGTGTCAGTTGCTTCTACGCACTTGTTTGGTCTAGTGATAGCTCTGGAACATGATACTAGAATATGCAATGAAAGATTAACTCTTACAACTCAAGTTTTAGAGACGTAAAAACGTAATATATCACTAAACTTCAGTGTTTCAGTTTATCCAGTATATACCTGCAGGGTGTTGTTCCATCTGTGAATCGCATCCAGCTGGACTGTTTCTGCCAATATGACCCTCATATCTTCGACAAAAGGCAAAAAACAAATCACTATAAAATGTAACCACCGGCTTTTTTTTCTCTGCAGTGAACTCCATGGATAGACGTATATGGACTAGCTCACCGGGAGGAGGACAGGAGTATATGGACAAGCGGCTGCTCTCCGCAGCCACCTCTGGTAATTCCAGATTAATGAAGCAGTTGGCCGCACAGAATCCAAGCATTCTGTTAGAGTTATAATATAAGTCATGTACCCCTTTGTATTTATCCCGTTGTATAAAGAGTTTCCTGCATATGTTCCACACATGTACATGTACATATATCAGCCTATGGCCTCATGAGAATACAAGTTGCATATTCCTAACATGGTATTAGAGCTAGGTCATTTTTTTGCACGCTGCAACTCGTGCTATTGATCCGTCGATCAAAGCCGCCGGCCTCGATCCCCTGTTTCCGCTTGTCTGGCTCCCGATCGAAGCTCTCCCTCGATCTCCCGGAGTCTCCCGTATCGGATCGATCTAGTCCGGCTCGTCTCGCTCCCGATCGAAGCCTCGGTCTCCTGGAGTCTTCGATCGGATCGATCCCCAGCCGGCCCGCTCGTCCCGCTTGGCAGCCAGCCCGCTCGTCCCGGTTGCAGCTCCCAGTCGGCCTGCCCGCTCGTCCCGCTTGCAGCTCCCAGCCAGCCGGCCTGATCTCCTGCTCCCGCCGGCCCTGGTCCCTGCGTTTCTTCAGCCGCCGACTGCCAGCTGCCCCTTGATCAAAAAAAATGTCTGCTGCATCGGGCTATGTTGTCCCTCGCTGTCCGATGATCTTTGATGGTACTAACTACACTGAGTTTACTGGCTTCATGCGCATTCACATGTGTGGCATCCGTCTCTGGGGTGTTCTTTCTGACGAGGTCTGCTGTCCACCACGTCTGGTTCCTCCGGTTGCCCCTACTCCGCCGACTCCATTGGTTCTTCCTACAGATGCTAATCAGGCCGCCAAGGATGCGGCTAAGCTTGCTGATGAGGCTGCTGATCGTGCTTATGATGAGAGGGTTTTGGCTTATGAGGAGGCTCTTCAGACATATCATGGTGCTCTGTCTGTTTACACCCAATGGCTTGATGATGATGCTCGTGCTGCAGCTGTTCTCACTGCTAGTGTTCTGCCTCAGTTTGCTTCTGAGTTTCTGGGTCTTCCTACTGTCTTTGAGATGTGGACCCGTCTTCATCAGCGCTATGAGCCCTCTGGTGATGCCTTATACCTTTCTGTGGTCCGTCAGGAGCATGCTCTTCAGCAGGGTGACTCTACTGTTGATGACTTCTATGCACAGAGTTCTGTTGGAAATATGCCCTAGAGGCATAATAAATTAGTTATTATTATATTTCCTTGTTCATGATAATCGTTTATTATCCATGCTAGAATTGTATTGATAGGAAACTCAGATACATGTGTGGATACATAGACAACACCATGTCCCTAGTAAGCCTCTAGTTGACTAGCTCGTTGATCAATAGATGGTTACGGTTTCCTGACCATGGACATTGGATGTCGTTGATGACGGGATCACATCATTAGGAGAATGATGTGATGGACAAGACCCAATCCTAAGCCTAGCACAAGATCGTGTAGTTCGTATGCTAAAGCTTTTCTAATGTCAAGTATCATTTCCTTAGACCATGAGATTGTGCAACTCCCGGATACCGTAGGAATGCTTTGGGTGTACCAAACGTCACAACGTAACTGGGTGGCTATAAAGGTGCACCGCGGGTATCTCTGAAAGTGTCTGTTGGGTTGGCACGAATCGAGACTGAGATTTGTCACTCCGTGTAACGGAGAGGTATCTCTGGGCTCACTCGGTAGGACATCATCATAATGTGCACAATGTGACCAAGGAGTTGATCACGGGATGATGTGTTACGGAACGAGTAAAGAGACTTGCCGGTAACGAGATTGAACGAGGTATCAGGATACCGACGATCGAATCTCGGGCAAGTATCGTACTGATAGACAAAGGGAATTGTATACGGGATTAATTGAATCCTTGACATCGTGGTTCATCCGATGAGATCATCGTGGAGCATGTGGGAGCCAACATGGGTATCCAGATCCCGCTGTTGGTTATTGACCGGAGAGTTGTCTCGGCCATGTCTGCATGACTCCCGAGCCCGTAGGGTCTACACACTTAAGGTTCGATGACGCTAGGGTTATAGGGAAAGTATGTACGCGGTTACCGAATGTTGTTCGGAGTCCCGGATGAGATCTCGGACGTCACGAGGAGTTCCGGAATGGTCCGTAGGTAAATATTTATATATAGGAAGTCCCGTTTTGGTCACCGGAAAAGTTCCGGGTGCTATCGGTAACGTACCGGGACCACCGGGAGGGTCCCGGGGGTCCACCAGGTGGGGCCACCAGCCCCAGAAGGCTGCGTGGGCCAAGTGTGGGAGTTGACCAGCCTCAGGTGGGCTGGTGCGCCCCCCCCCCCCCACCAAGGCCCAAGGCGTGTGGAGAGTGGGAAGGGGGCAAACCCTAGGTCCAGATGGGCCTTAAGGCCCACCCTAGGGCGCCCCCTCTCTTTCCCCCTTGGCCGCACCCTAGATGGGTTTTGGGGGCTGCCGCCACCCCTAGGGATGGAACCCTAGATGGGGGCACAGCCCCTCCCCTCCCCCTATATATACTTGAGGTATTGGGGCTGCCCAACACATGATTTGATCTCCCTCTTGGCGCAGCCCTACCTCTCTCCCTCCTCGTCTCTCGTAGTGCTTGACGAAGCCCTGCTGGAGTCCCGCGCTCCTCCACCACCACCATGCCGTCGTACTGCTGCTGGACGGAGTCTTCCCCAACCTCTCCCTCTCTCCTTGCTGGATCAAGGCGCGGGAGACGTCACCGGGCTGTATGTGTGTTGAACGCGGAGGCGCCGTTGTTCCGCGCTTAGATCGGAATCGACCACGATCTGAATCGCTGCGTGTACGACTCCACCAACCGCGTTCTTGTAACGCTTCCTCTTGGCGATCTACAAGGGTATGTAGATGCACTCTCCTTCCCCTCGTTGCTAGATTACTCCATAGATTGATCTTGGTGATGCGTAGAAAATTTTAAATTTCTGCTGCGATCCCCAACAGTGGCATCATGAGCTAGGTTTATGCGTAGTTTCTATGCACGAGTAGAACACAAAGTAGTTGTGGGCGATGATTTGTTCAATTTGCTTGCCGTTACTAGTCTTATCTTGATTCGGCGACATTGTGGGATGAAGCGGCCCGGCCGACACGCTTACGTGAGACTGGTTCCACCGACTGACATGCACTTGATGCATAAGGTGGCTGGCGGGTGTCTGTCTCTCCCACTTTAGTCGGATCGGATTCGACGAAAAGGGTCCTTATGAAGGGTAAATAGCAATTGGCATATCACCGTTGTGGTTTTGCGTAGGTAAGAAACGTTCTTGCTAGAAACCCATAGCAGCCACGTAAAACGTGCAACAACAATTAGAGGACGTCTAACTTGTTTTTGCAGGGTTTGCTATATGATGTGATATGGCCAAAAGGATGTGATGAATGATATATGTGATGTATGAGATTGATCATGTTCTTGTAATAGGAATCACGACTTGCATGTCGATGAGTATGACAACCGGCGGGAGCCATAGGAGTTGTCTTAATTTATTTATGACCTGTGTGTCAATGAAAACGCCATGTAATTACTTTAATTTATCGCTAACCATTAGCCATAGTAGTAGAAGTAATAGTTGGCGAGGAAACTTCATGAAGACACGATGATGAAGATCATGATGATGGAGATCATGGTGTCATGCCGGTGACGATGGTGTTCATGCCGCGCCTCGAAGATGGAGATCAAAGGCGCAAGATGATATTGGCCATATCATGTCACTTTATGATTTGCATGTGATGTTTGTCATGTTTTTACATCTTATTTGCTTAGAACGACGGTAGCATAAATAAGATGATCCATCGCAATAATTTCAGGAAAGTGTTCCCCCTAACTGTGCACCGTTGCTAAGGTCCGTTGTTCCGAAGCACCACGTGATGATCAGGTGTGATAGGTTCTAACATTCGCATACAACGGGTGTAAGCCAGATTTACACACGCAATACACTTAGGTTAACTTGACGAGCCTAGCATGTACAGACATGGCCTTGGAACACGGAAGACCGAAAGGTCGAACATGAGTCGTATAGTGGATACGATCAACATGAAGATGTTCACCGATGATGACTAGTCCGTATCACGTGATGATCGGACACGGCCTAGTTGACTCGGATCATGTATCACTTAGATGACTAGAGGGATGTCTATCTAAGTGGGAGTTCATTGAATAATTTGATTAGATGAACTTAATTATCATGAACATAGTCAAAAGGTATTTGAAAATTATGTCGTAGCTCACGCTTTGGTTCTACTGTTTTAGATATGTTCCTAGAGAAAATTTAGTTGAGAGTTGACAGTAGCAATTATGCGGACTGAGTCCGTGAACTGAGGATTGTCCTCATTGCTGCACAGAAGGGCTATGTCCTTAATGCACCGCTCAGTGTGTTGAACCTCGAGCGTCGTCTGTAGATGTTGGGAAACATCTGACATACACGTTTTGATGACTATGTGATAGTTCAGTACGTAATACTAACGGTTTAGAATTGTGGCACCAGCGACGTTTTGAAACGTCGCAGAACATATGAGATGTTCCAAAGACTGAAATTGGAATTTCAGACTAGTGCCCACGTCAAGAGGTATGAGACCTCTGACAAGTTTCTTAAGCCTGCAAACTAAGGGAGAAAAACTCAATCGTTGAGCATGTGCTCAGATTGTCTGAGTACTGCAATCGCTTGAATCGAGTGGGAGTTAATTTTCCTGATGAGATCGTGATAGTTCTCCATAGTCACTGCCACCAAGCTATTAGAGCTTAGTGATGAACTATAACATATCAGGGATAGACATGATGATCCTTGAGCAACTCGCGATGTTTGACACCGTGAAAGTAGAAATCAAGTAGGAGCATCAATTGTTGATGGTTAAACCACTAGTTTCAAGAAGGGCAAGGGAAAGAAGGGATACTTCATTAGACGGCAAATCAGTTACTGCTCTAGTGAAGAAACCCAAGGTTGAACCAAACCCGAGACTAAGTGCTTCTATAATGAGGGGAACGGTCACTGAAGCAGAACTACCATAGATACTTGGTAGATGAGAAGGCTGGCAAGGTCGACAGAAGTATTTTGGATATACGTCATATTATTGTGTACTTTACTAGTACTCCTAGTAGCACCAGGGTATTAAAATACCGGTTCAGTTGCTAAGTGTTAGTAACTCAAAATAAAAGGCTACGGAATAAACAGAGACTAGCTGAAGGTGAAATGACGATATGTGTTGGAAGTGTTTCCAGGGTTGATGTGATCAAGAATAGCATGCTCCCTTTACCATCGAGATTGGTGTTAAACTGAAATAATTGTTATTTGGTGTTTGCGTTGAGCATAGACATGATTGGATTATGATTATCGCCACATGGTTATTCATTTAAGGAGAATAATGGTTACTCTGTTTATTTGAATAATACCTTCAATGGTCTTGCACATAAAATGAATGGTTTATTGAATCTCGATCGTAGTGATACACATGTTCATGCCAAAAGATATAAGATAGTAATGATAGTACCACGTACTTGTGGCACTGCCATTTGAGTCATGTTGGTATAAAACGCATGAAGAAGCTCCATGTTGATGGATCTTTGGACTCACTCATTTTTGAAAAGATTGAGACATGCGGACCATGTCTGTTGGTAGATATGCATGAGGAAACTCCATACAGATGGATCTTTGGACTCACTTGTTTTGAATCACTTGAGACATGCAAATCATACCACATGGGCAAGATGACTGAAAGACCTCATTTTCAGTAAGATGGAACAAGAAAGCAACTTGTTGGAAGTAATACATTTTGATGTTTGCAGTCCAATGAGTGCTGAGGCACGCAGTGGATATCGTTATGTTCTTACTTCACAGATGATTTGAGTAGATGCTGAGTATATTTACTTGATGAAACACAAGTCTGAATTATTGAAGGGTTTAAGTAATTTCAGAGTGAAGTTGAAGATCGTCGTGACAAGAGGATAAAATGTCTATGATATGATCATAGAGATGAATATCTGAGTTACGAGTTTGGCACACAATTAAGACATTGTGGAAATTGTTTCACAACTAATACCGCCTGGACCACCATAGTGTGATGGTGTGTCCGAACATCACAACTGCACCCTATTGGATATGGTGCATACCATGATGTCTCTTATTGAATTACCACTATCATTTATGGGTTAGCATTAAAGACAACCACACTCACTTTAAATAGGGCACCACGCAATTCCGTTGAGACGACACCGTATGAACTATGGTTTAGAGAGACCTGAGCTGTCGTTTCTTAAAAGTTTGGGGCTGCGATGCTTATGTGAAAAAGTTTCAGGCTGATAAGCTCGAACCCAAAGCGGATAAATGCATCTTCATAGAATACCCAAAAATAGTTGGGTATACCTCCTATTTCAGATCAGGAAGCAAAAGTGATTGTTTCTAGAAACGGGTCCTTTCTCGAGGAAAAGTTTCTCTCAAAAGAATTGAGTGGGAGGATGGTGGAGACTTGATGAGGTTATTGAACCGTCACTTCAACTAGTGTGTAGCGGGGCACAGGAAGTTGTTCCTGTGGCACCTACACCAATTGAAGTGGAAGCTTATGATAGTGATCATGAAACTTCGGATCAAGTCACTACCAGACCTCATAGGTCAACAAAGATGTGTACTACTTCAGAGTGGTACGTAATCCTGTCTTGGAAGTCATGTTGCTAGAAAACAATGAACCTAAGAGCTATGGAGAAGCGATGGTGGGCCCGGATTCCGACGAATGGCTCGAGGCCATAAAATCCGAGAGAGGATCCATGTATAAAACAAAGTATATACTTTGAAAGAACTACTTGATGGTCGTAAGGCTATTAGGTGCAGATGGATTTTAAAAGGAAGACAGACAATGATGGTATGTGTCACCATTAAGAAAGCTCGACTTGTCGTTAAGATGTTTCCCGACAAGTTCAAGGAGTTGACTACGATGAGACTTTCTCACTCGTAGCGATGCTAAGAGTCTGTTGGAATTATGTTAGCAGTTACTGCATTATTTATGAAATCTTGCATATAGGATGTAAAAAACATTGTTTCCTCGACATTTTTCTTGAGGAAAGGTTGTATGTGATACAACCAGAAGGTTTTGTCAATCCTGAAAGATGCTAACAAGTATGCAAAGCTCCAGCAATCCTTCTAAGGACTGGAGTAAGCATCTCGAAGTTGGAATGTACGCTTTGATGAGATGATCAAAGATTTTGGGTTTATACAAAGTTTATGAGAAACTTGTATTTCCAAAGAAGTGAGTGGGAGCACTATAGAATTTCTGATGAGTATATGTTGTTAACTATTGTTGATCAGAAATGATGTAGAGTTTCTGGAAAGCATATAGGGTTATTTGAAAAGTGTTTTTCAATGGAAAACCTGAATTAAGCTACTTGAACATTGAGCATCAAGATCTATAAGGATATATCAAAATCGCTTAATAGTACTTTCAAATGAACACATACCATGACAAAAAAATTTGAAGGAGTTCAAAAATAGATCGGCAAAGAAGGAGTTCTTGGCTGTGTTATAAGGTATGAGTATTGAGTAAAACTCAAGACCTGACCATGGCAGAATAGAGAGAAAGGACGAAGGTCGTCCCCTATGCTTTAGACGTAGGCTCTAAAGTATGCAATGTTGTGTACCGCACCTGAAGTGTGCTAAGCCATGAGTCAGTCAAGGGGTACAAGTGAAGGAAATATGCCCTAGAGGCAATAATAAAGTTATTATTTATTTCCTTATTTCATGATAAATGTTTATTATTCATGCTATAATTGTATTAACCGGAAACATAATACATGTGTGAATACATAGACAAACAGAGTGTCACTAGTATGCCTCTACTTGACTAGCTCGTTAATCAAAGATGGTATGTTTCCTAACCATGGACAAAGAGTTGTTATTTGATTAACGGGATCACATCATTAAGTTAATGATGTGATTGACATGACCCATTCCATTAGCTTAGCACCCGATCGTTTAGTATGTTGCTATTGCTTTCTTCATGACTTATACATGTTCCTATGACTATGAGATTATGCAACTCCCGTTTGCCGGAGGAACACTTTGGGTGCTACCAAACGTCACAACGTAACTGGGTGATTATAAAGGAGCATTACAGGTGTCTCCAAAGGTACATGTTGGGTTGGCGTATTTCGAGATTAGGATTTTTCACTCCGATTGTCGGAGAGGTATCTCTGGGCCCTCTCGGTAATGCACATCACATAAGCCTTGCAAGCACTTCAACTAATATGTTAGTTGTGAGATGATGTATTACGGAACGAGTAAAGAGACTTGCCGGTAACGATATTGAACTAGGTATTGGATGGATACCGACGATCGAATCTCGGGCAAGTAACATACCGATGACAAAGGGAACAACGTATGTTGTTATGCGGTCTGACCAATAAAGATCTTCGTAGAATATGTAGGAGCCAATATGGGCATCCAGGTCCCGCTATTGGTTATTGACCGGAGACGTGTCTCGGTCATGTCTACATTGTTCTCGAACCGTAGGGTCCGCACGCTTAACGTTACGATGACAGTTATTATGAGTTTATGCATTTTGATGTACCGAAGGTTGTTCGGAGTCCCGGATGTGATCACGGACATGACGAGGAGTCTCGAAATGGTCGAGACATAAAGATTGATATATTGGAAGCCTATGTTTGGACATCGGAAATGTTCCGGGTGAAATCAGGATTTTACCGGATTACCGGGAGGTTACCGGAACCCCCCGGGAGTCATATGGGCCTTATTGGGCTTTAGTGGAAAGGTGAAAGGGGCTGCCCATAATGGGCTGCGCGCCTCCCCCCCCTCCCCTAGTCCTATTAGGACTAGGAGAGGTGGCCGGCCACCTCTCTCTCTCTTTCCCCCTTGGGAGTCCTATTTGGAATAGGATTGGGGGGGGGGAGTCCTACTCCCGGTAGGAGTAGGACTCCTCCTGCACCTCCATAGGGCTGGCTGCACCCCTCCCCCTTGGCTCCTTTATATACGGAGGCAGGGGGCACCTCTAGACACACAAGTTGATCATTGAGATCGTTCCTTAGCCGCGTGCGGTGCCCCCTGCCACCATATTCCACCTCGATCATATCGTTGTAGTGCTTAGGCGAAGCCCTGCGTCGGTAATACATCAAGATCGTCACCACGCCGTCGTGCTGACGGAACTCCTCCCCGAAGCTTTGCTGGATCGGAGCCTGGGGATTGTCATCGAGCTGTACGTGTGCTAAGAACTCGGAGGTGCCGGAGTAACGGTGCTTGGATCGGTTGGATCGAGAAGAAGACGTACGACTACTTCCTCTACGTTGTGTCAACGCTTCCGTTGCGATCTACAAGGGTACGTAGATCATACTCTCCCCTCGTTGCTATGCATCACCATGATCTTGCGTGTGCGTAGGAAATTTTTGAAATTACTACGTTCCCCAACAACAAGTGTGATCTAAGAATGGATCACATGACAACGGTCAAGGTTATCCTTAGTAACTAGTGGACTAAGGAATTTTCTCGATTATGGAGGTGGTAAAAGAGTTCGTCGTAAAGGGTTACGTCGATGCAAACTTTGACACTAATCCGGATGACTCTGAGTAGTAAACCGGATTCGTATGGTAGAATAGTTATTTGGAATAGCTCCAAGTAGCGCGTGGTAGCTGCATCTACAAGATGACATAGAGATTTGTAAAGCACACATGGATCTAAAAGGTTCGGACTCATTGACTAATAAACCTCTCTCACAAGCAAGATATGAACAAACCCCATGGGTGTTGGATTCATTGCAATCACATAGTGATGTGAACTAGATTATTGACTCTAGTGCAAGTGGGAGACTGTTGGAAATATGCCCTAGAGGCAATAATAAATTAGTTATTATTATATTTCCTTGTTCATGATAATCGTTTATTATCCATGCTAGAATTGTATTGATAGGAAACTCAGATACATGTGTGGATACATAGACAACACCACGTCCCTAGTAAGCCTCTAGTTGACTAGCTCGTTGATCAATAGATGGTTACGGTTTCCTGACCATGGACATTGGATGTCGTTGATGACGGGATCACATCATTAGGAGAATGATGTGATGGACAAGACCCAATCCTAAGCCTAGCACAAGATCGTGTAGTTCGTATGCTAAAGCTTTTCTAATGTCAAGTATCATTTCCTTAGACCATGAGATTGTGCAACTCCCGGATACCGTAGGAATGCTTTGGGTGTACCAAACTTCACAACGTAACTGGGTGGCTAGGTGCACTGCGGGTATCTCCGAAAGTGTCTGTTGGGTTGGCACGAATCGAGACTGGGCTTTGTCACTCCGTGTAACGGAGAGGTATCTCTGGGCCCACTCGGTAGGACATCATCATAATGTGCACAATGTGACCAAGGAGTTGATCACGGGATGAAGTGTTACGGAACGAGTAAAGAGACTTGCCGGTAACGAGATTGAACGAGGTATCGGGATACCAACGATCGAATCTCGGGCAAGTATCGTACCGATAGACAAAGGGAATTGTATACGGGATTAATTGAATCCTTGACATCGTGGTTCATCCAATGAGATCATCGTGGAGCATGTGGGAGCCAACATGGGTATCCAGATCCCACTGTTGGTTATTGACCGGAGAGTTGTCTCGGCCATGTCTGCATGACTCCCGAGCCCGTAGGGTCTACACACTTAAGGTTCGATGACGCTGGGGTTATAGGGAAAGTATGTGCGCGGTTACCGAATGTTGTTCGGAGTCCCGGATGAGATCCCGGACGTCACGAGGAGTTCCGGAATGGTCCGGAGGTAAAGATTTATATATGGGAAGTCCCGTTTTGGTCACCGGAAAAGTTTCGGGTGCTATCGGTAACGTACCGGGACCACCGGGAGGGTCCCGGGGGTCCACCAGGTGGGGCCACCAGCCCCAGAAGGTTGCATGGGCCAAGTGTGGGAGGGGACCAGCCCCAGGTAGGCTGGTGCGCCCCCCCCCCCCACCAAGGCCCAAGGCGCGTGGAGAGTGGGAAGGGGGCAAACCCAAGGTCCAGATGGGCCTTAAGGCCCACCCTAGGGCGCCCCCCTCTCTTTCCCCCTTGGACGCATAGCAACGAGAGGGGAGAGTGTGATCTACGTACCCTTGTAGACCGACAGCGGAAGCGTTATGACAACGCAGTTGATGTAGTCGTACGTCTTCACGGCCCAACCGATCAAGCACTGGAACTACGGCACCTCCGAGTTTTAGCACACGTTCAGCTCGATGACGATCCCCGGACTCTGATCCACCAAAGTGCCGGGGAAGAGTTCTGTCAGCACGACGGAGTGGTGACGATCTTGATGTTCTACCGTCGCAGGGCTTTGCCTAAGCACCGCTACAATATTATCAGGATTATGGTGGAAGGGGGCACCGCACACGGCTAAGAAAACGATCACGTGGATCAACTTGTGTGTCTAGGGGTGCCCCCTGCCCCCGTATATAAAGGAGCAAGGGGAGGAGGCCGGCCGGCCCTATGGCGCGCCAAGGAGGAGGAGTCCTCCTCCTAGTAGGAGTAGGACTCCCCTCTTTCCTACTCCTACTAGGAAGGGGAAAGGAAGGGGGAGGGAGAAGGAAAGGGGGGCGCCGCCCCCCCCCTCTCCTAGTCCAATTCGGACCAGGGGAAAGGAGGCGCGCGGCCCACCCTGGCTGCTCCTCTCTCTCTCTCCACTAAGGCCCATACGGCCCATTACTTCTCCTAGGGGGGTTCCGGTAACCCTCCGGCACTCCGGTTTTCTCCGAAATCACCCGGAACACTTCCGGAGTCCGAATATAGCCGTCCAATATATCAATCTTTATGTCTCGACCATTTCAAGACTCCTCGTCATGTCCGTGATCACATCCGGGACTCCGAACTAACTTCGGTACATCAAAACTCATAAACTCATAATAAAACTGTCATCGAAACCTTAAGCGTGCGGACCCTACGGGTTCGAGAACAATGTAGACATGACCGAGACATGTCTCCGGTCAATAACCAATAGCGGAACCTGGATGCTCATATTGGCTCCCACATATTCTACGAAGATCTTTATCGGTCAGACCGCACAACAACATACATTGTTCCCTTTGCCATCGGTATGTTACTTGCCCGAGATTCGATCGTTGGTATCTCAATACCTAGTTCAATCTCGTTACCGGCAAGTCTCTTTACTCGTTTCATAATACATCATCTCGCAACTAACTCATTAGTTGCAATGCTTGCAAGGCTTATGTGATGTGCATTATGGAGAGGGCCTAGAGATACCTCTCCGACAATCGGAGTGACAAATCCTAATCTCGAAATATGCCAACCCAACATTTACCTTTGGAGACACCTGTAGAGCTCCTTTATAATCACCCAGTTACGTTGTGACGTTTGGTAGCACACAAAGTGTTCCTCCGGCAAACGGGAGTTGCATAATCTCATAGTCATAGGAACATGTATAAGTCATGAAGAAAGCAATAGCAACATACTAAACGATCGGGTGCTAAGCTAATGGAATGGGTCATGTCAATCACATCATTCTCCTAATAATGTGATGCCGTTAATCAAATGACAACACATGTCTATGGTTAGGAAACATAACCATCTTTGATTAACAAGCTAGTCAAGTAGAGGCATACTAGTGACGTTTTAGTTTGTCTATGTATTCACACAAGTATTATGTTTCCGGATAATACAATTCTAGCATGAATAATAAACATTTATCATGATATAAGGAAATAAAATAATAACATTATTATTGCCTCTAGGGCATATTTCCTTCAGTCTCCCACTTGCACTAGAGTCAATAATCTAGATTACACAGTAATGATTCTAACACCCATGGAGCTTTGGTGATGATCATGTTTTGCTCGTGGAAGAGGCTTAGTCAACGGGTCTGCAACATTCAGATCCGTGTGTATCTTGCAAATCTCTATGTCTCCCACCTGGACTAGATCCCGGATGGAATTGAAGCGTCTCTTGATGTGCTTGGTTCTCTTGTGAAATCTGGATTCCTTTGCCAAGGCAATTGCACCAGTATTGTCACAAAAGATTTTCATTGGACCCGATGCACTAGGTATGATACCTAGATCGGATATGAACTCCTTCATCTAGACTCCTTCGTTTGCTGCTTCCGAAGCAGCTATGTACTCCGCTTCACATGTAGATCCCCCCACAACGCTTTGTTTAGAACTGCACCAACTGACAGCTCCACCGTTTAATGTAAACACATATCCGGTTTGTGATTTAGAATCGTCCGGATCAGTGTCAAAGCTTGCATCAACGTAACCATTTATGATGAGCTCTTTGTCACCTCCATATATGAGAAACATATCCTTAGTCCTTTTCAGGTATTTCAGGATGTTCATTGAAAAACTCTTATTCAAGTATCCCTTTATGCTATCCAGAAATTCTATATCATTTCCGATTAGTAATATGTCACCTACATATAATATCAGAAATGCTACAGAGCTCCCACTCACTTTCTTGTAAATACATACTTCTCCAAAAGTCTGTACAAAACCAAATGCTTTGATCACACTATCAAAGCATTTATTCCAACTCCGAGAAGCTTGCACCAGTCCATAAATGGATTGCTGGAGCTTGCACACTTTGTTAGCTCCCTTTGGATCGACAAAACCTTCCGGTTGCATCATATACAACTCTTCTTCCAGAAATCCATTCAGGAATGCAGTTTTAACATCCATCTGCCAAATTTCATAATTATAAAATGCGGCAATTGCTAACATGATTCGGACAGACTTAAGCATCGCTACGGGTGAGAAGGTCTCATCGTAGTCAATCCCTTGAACTTGTCAAAAACCTTTTGCGACAAGTCGAGCTTTGTAGACAGTAACATTACCGTCAGCGTCAGTCTTCTTCTTGAAGATCCATTTATTCTCAATTGCTTGCCTATCCTTGGGCAAGTCAACCAAAGTCCATACTTTGTTCCCATACATGGATCCCATCTCAGATTTCATGGCTTCAAGCCATTTTGCGGAATCTGGGCTCACCATCGCTTCTCCATAGTTCGTAGGTTCATCATGATCTAGTAGCATGATTTCTAGAACAGGATTACCGTACCACTCTGGTGCGGATCTTACTCTGGTTGATCTACGAGGTTCAGTAGTATCTTGTTCTGAAGTTTCATGATCATCATCATTAGCTTCCTCACTAATTGGTGTGGGTGTCACAGAAACTGGTTTCTGTGATGTGCTACTTTCCAATAAGGGAGCAGGTACAATTACCTCGTCAAGTTCTACTTTCCTTCCACTCACTTCTTTCGAGAGAAACTCCTTCTCTAGAAAATTTCCGAATTTAGCAACAAAAGTCTTGCCTTCGGATCTGTGATAGAAGGTGTATCCAATAGTTTCCTTTGGATATCCTATGAAGACACATTTCTCCGATTTGGGTTCGAGCTTATCAGGTTGAAGCTTTTTCACATAAGCATCGCAGCCCCAAACTTTGAGAAACGACAACTTTGGTTTCTTGCCAAACCACAGTTCATAAGGCGTCGTCTCAACGGATTTTGATGGTGCCCTATTTAACGTGAATGCGGCCGTCTCTAGAGCATAACCCCAAAACGATAGCGGTAAATCAGTAAGAGACATCATAGATCGCACCATATCTAGTAAAGTATGATTACGATGTTCGGACACACCATTACGCTGTGGTGTTCCGGGTGGCGTGAGTTGCGAAACTATTCCGCATTGTTTCAAATGTACACCAAACTCGTAAGTCAAATATTCTCCTCCACGATCAGATCGTAGGAATTTTATTTTCTTCTTACGATGATTTTCAACTTCACTCTGAAATTCTTTGAACTTTTCAAACGTTTCAGACTTATGTTTCATTAAGTAGATATACCCATATCTGCTTAAGTCATCTGTGAAGGTGAGAAAATAACGATATCCGCCACGAGCCTCAATATTCATCGGACCACATACATCTGTATGTATGATTTCCAACAAATCTGTTGCTCTCTCCATAGTACCGGAGAACGGTGTTTTTGTCATCTTACCCATAAGGCACGGTTCGCAAGTACCAAGCGATTCATAATCAAGTGGTTCCAAAAGTCCATCAGTATGGAGTTTCTTCATGCGCTTTATACCGATATGACCTAAACGGCAGTGCCACAAATAAGTTGCACTATCATTATCAACTCTGCATCTTTTGGCTTCAACATTATGAATATGTGTGTCACTACTATCGAGATTTAATAAGAATAGATCATTCTTCATGGGTGCATGACCATAAAAGATATTACTCATATAAATAGAACAACCATTATTCTCTGATTTAAATGAATAACCGTCTCGCATCAAACAAGATCCAGATATAATGTTCATGCTTAACGCTGGCACCAAATAACAATTATTTAGGTCTAATACTAATCCGGAAGGTAGATGTAGAGGTATTGTGCCGACTGCAATCACATCGACTTTGGAACCGTTTCCCACGCGCATCGTCACCTCGTCCTTAGCCAATCTTCGCTTAATCCGTAGTCCCTGTTTCGAGTTGCAAATGTTAGCAACAGAACCAGTATCAAATACCCAGGTGCTACTGCGAGCATTAGTAAGGTACACATCAATAACGTGTATATCACATATACCTTTGTTCACCTTGCCATCCTTCTTATCCGCCAAATACTTGGGGCAGTTCCGCTTCCAGTGACCAGTCTGCTTGCAGTAGAAGCACTCAGTTTCAGGCTTAGGTCCAGGTTTGGGTTTCTTCTCTTGAGCAGCAACTTGCTTGCTGTTCTTTTTGAAGTTCCCCTTCTTCTTCCCTTTGCACTTTTTCTTGAAACTAGTGGCCTTGTTGACCATCAACACTTGATGCTCCTTCTTGATTTCTACCTCCGCAGCTTTCAGCATTGCGAAGAGCTCGGGAATAGTCTTATTCATCCCTTGCATATTATAGTTCATCACGAAGCTCTTGTAGCTAGGTGGCAGTGATTGGAGAATTCTGTCAATGACGCAATCATCTGGAAGATTAACTCCCAATTGAATCAAGTGATTATTATACCCAGACATTTTGAGTATATGCTCACTGACAGAACTGTTCTCCTCCATCTTGCAGCTATAGAACTTATTGGAGACTTCATATCTCTCAATCCGGGCATTTGCTTGAAATATTAACTTCAACTCCTGGAACATCTCATATGCTCCATGACGTTCAAAACGTCGTTGAAGTCCCGATTCTAAGCCGTAAAGCATGGCACACTGAACTATCGAGTAGTCATCAGCTTTGCTCTGCCAGACGTTCATAACATCCGGCGTTGCTCCTGCAGCAGGCCTGGCACCCAGCGGTGCTTCCAGGACGTAATTCTTCTGTGCAGCAATGAGGATAATCCTCAAGTTACGGACCCAGTCCGTGTAATTGCTACCATCATCTTTCAACTTTGCTTTATCAAGGAATGCATTAAAATTCAACGGAACAACATCATGAGCCATCTATCTACAATCAAACATAAACAAGCAAGATACTAATCAGGTACTAAGTTTCATGATAAATTTAAGTTCAGTTAATCATGTTAATTAAAGAACTCCCACTTAGATAGACATCCCTCTAATCCTCTAAGTGATTACGTGATCCAAATCAACTAAACCATAACCAATCATCACGTGAGATGGAGTAGTTTTCAATGGTGAACATCGTTATGTTGATCATATCTACTATATGATTCACGCTCGACCTTTCGGTCTCCGTGTTCCGAGGCCATATCTGTATATGCTTGGCTCGTCAAGTATAACCTGAGTATTCCGCGTGTGCAACTATTTTGCACCCGTTGTATTTGAACGTAGAACCTATCACACCCGATCATCACGTGGTGGCTCAGCACGAAGAACTTTCGCAACGGTGCATACTCAGGGAGAACACTTCTTGATAATTTAGTGAGAGATCATCTTATAATGCTACCGTCAATCAAAGCAAGATAAGATGCATAAAAAGGATAAACATCACATGCAATCAATATAAGTGATATGATATGGCCATCATCATCTTGTGCTTGTGATCTCCATCTCCGAAGCACCGTCGTGATCACCATCGTCACCGGCGTGACACCTTGATCTCCATCGTAGCATCATGGTCGTCTCGCCAAGCTTATGCTTCCACGACTATCACTACCGCTTAGTAACAAATTAAAGCATTACATCGCGATTTCATTGCATACAATAAAGCGACAACCATATGGCTCCTGCCAGTTGCCGATAACTCGGTTACAAAACATGATCATCTCATACAATAAAATTCAGCATCATGTCTTGACCATATCACATCACAACATGCCCTGCAAAAACAAGTTAGACGTCCTCTACTTTGTTGTTGCAAGTTTTACGTGGCTGCTACGGGCTTAAGCAAGAACCAATCTCACCTACGCATCAAAACCACAACGATAGTTTGTCAAATAGACTCCGTTTTAACCTTCGCAAGGACCGGGCGTAGCCATACTCGGTTAAACTAAAGTTGGAGAGACAGTCGCCCGCAAGCCACCTATGTGCAAAGCACGTCGGGGGAACCGGTCTCGCGTAAGCGTACGCGTAAGGTTGGTCCGGGTCGTCTCGTCCAACAATGCCGCCGAACCAAAGTATGACATGCTGGTAGGCAGTATGACTTATATCGCCCACAACTCACTTATGTTCTACTCGTGCATATAACATCAACATAAATAACCTAGGCTCGGATGCCACTGTTGGGTTTCGTAGTAATTTCAAAAAATTTCCTATGCACACGCAAGATCATGGTGATGCATAGCAACGAGAGGGGAGAGTGTTGTCTACGTACCCACGCAGACCGACTGCGGAAGTGTTGACACAACGTAGAGGAAGTAGTCGTACGTCTTCACGATCCAACCGATCAAGCACCGAAACTACGGCACCTCCGAGTTCGAGCACACGTTCAGCTCGATGACGATCCCCGGACTCCGATCCAGCAAAGTGTCGGGGAAGAGTTCCGTCAGCACGACGGCGTGGTGACGATCTTGATGCACTACACCAGCAGGGCTTCGCCTAAACTCCGCTACAGTATTATCGAGGAATATGGTGGCTGGGGGCACCGCACACGGCTAAGGAATAGATCACGTGGATCAACTTGTGTGTTCTAGGGTGCCTCTACCTCAGTATATAAAGGACCAAAGCGGGGGAGGCTGGCCGGCCACAAGGGGCGCGCCAGGAGAGTCCTACTCCCTTCCCCCCCAATCCTAGTTGGAATAGGATTCCTCGGGGGGGGGGGGGGGGGGGGCCGTCCACCTCTCCTAGTCCTACTAGGACTAGGGGAAGGGGGAGGCGCGCGGCCACCTTGGGCTGCCCCTTTCTCCTTTCCACTAAGGCCCACTAAGGCCCATATGGTTCCCGGGGGGTTCCGGTAACCTCCCGGTACTCCGGTAAAATCCCGATTTCACCCGGAACACTTCCGATATCCAAACATAGGCTTCCAATATATCAATCTTTACGTCTCGACCATTTCGAGACTCCTCGTCATGTCCGTGATCACATCCGGGACTCCGAACAACCTTCGGTACATCAAAATGCATAAACTCATAATATAACTGTCATCGTAACCTTAAGCGTGCGGACCCTACGGGTTCGAGAACAATGTAGACATGACCGAGACACGTCTCTGGTCAATAACCAATAGCGGGACCTGGATGCCCATATTGGCTCCTACATATTCTACGAAGATCTTTATCGGTCAGACCGCATAACAACATACGTTGTTCCCTTTGTCATCGGTATGTTACTTGCCCGAGATTCGATCGTCGGTATCCCATACCTAGTTCAATCTCGTTACCGGCAAGTCTCTTTACTCGTTCTGTAATACATCATCCGCAACTAACTCGTTTAGTTGCAATGCTTGCAAGGCTTAAGTGATGTGCATTACCGAGAGGGCCCAGAGATACCTCTCCGACAATCGGAGTGACAAATCCTAATCTCGAAATACGCCAACCCAACATCTACCTTTGGAGACACCTGTAATGCTCCTTTATAATCACCCAGTTACGTTGTGACGTTTGGTAGCACCCAAAGTGTTCCTCCGGCAAACGGGAGTTGCATAATCTCATAGTTACAGGAACATGTATAAGTCATGAAGAAAGCAATAGCAACATACTAAACGATCGGGTGCTAAGCTAATGGAATGGGTCATGTCAATCAGATCATTCAACTAATGATGTGACCTCGTTAATCAAATAACAACTCTTTGTTCATGGTTAGGAAACATAACCATCTTTGATTAACGAGCTAGTCAAGTAGAGGCATACTAGTGACACTCTGTTTGTCTATGTATTCACACATGTATTATGTTTCCTGTTAATACAATTCTAGCATGAATAATAAACATTTATCATGATATAAGGAAATAAATAATAACTTTATTATTGCCTCTAGGGCATATTTCCTTCAAGGGCGCGCCTACCCCCACCCCACCAAGGTCGCACCCTCCCAACCTTGTGGGGGCCATGTTGATCCGTCGCCTTCTCATCGCGACTCGGATGGAGGACCTCCACGTCCCCCGCGGCCACAACCCACATCAAGCCTCCCGATGAGCTACCGCGTGGCCCCCCGCCTCCCCGTGATAGCTCACCGGCGGCCGCCCAACCACGCCGGCGACTCTTGCCGCCCTGCCGATCCAGTCCGTCTGCGATGACGAGGCAACGGGGCTGGGGCGGCACGTCCACTGCATCTCCTCCGACAGCGACTCCGCCCCTGCGTCCCAACAGGCCGTCGCCCCCATATCCGTTCCCTGCATCGACTGCCATCACTCCTCCTCCATGACATGCCTCCATCACGCTCCCACGCCCCGCCTCGCCGCGCCCACCGGGGGAGCTCCACCACCTTCCTCTGCTGCGGGCGGCGACAACGCCGGCCCTATTGACGGCTTCCACCTCCCTCAACAATGATGCTGCCATCGGCGTTCTCCCACTACGACAGCTCCAACTCGTCAAACCCTTGACGCCGCCTTCACCTTCTCGGCTGGGGCCTCCTCCTCTGGTATGCCCCCCACTCAGCCATGCTCACTCACTACACTTGGCCAGCCTCTACTTACCTTACCCATGCCCACCCCACCCTGAAACTGCAGACTCTCCCACACCAGATGCGTGCTTCGGAAGCCGCCATAGCCAAGCCTTCGCATACCAGACAAAAAGCCTACGTCGAAGCTCTCGGCTGGCTGCCAAGGAGCCCACTGTCTTCACCGACATGACTACCAAGGCGGTGCGTGCAAAAGCCGCGCGCCTCACTGCCACCGACGTCGCGCGTGCACTCAAGGACGCCATTCACCATTCCCAGCTCGACATCCCTGACGCCCAACCAGCCTCGGCCAGGGCCCTAGCGGAGATTGCATCACTTTGCGGTGCAGACGATGACGCTGTTGCTTCCGTTGCCCATGCCGACGACAACAGCGACGTCGACGGTGCGGATCACCTGCCATGATGGCCTCTGCTAACCATGCACGCCCACATGCCGTCTCATCGGCAACGCGCCGTCTATGCCGCGGCCTGTATCACTCTAGATTTTACTATTCCCCTAGTATGTGTACTGAGCGCAAGCTTGTGGCTTGCCTCAACTACCTCTTAGTCATTCGCATGTTCTCTTTTCCTCTCTGTACTCTGCTTTCCTTAAGTACCCGGTGCACTCCTTACCTTTATGAGTAACACCGTCTTATCCATCTGTTCATGGAACGTAAGAGGACTTGGTGATGTGTCCAAATGTGCTGACATTCTATCAGACTTAATCAGCATCAGTCCCCATTGTGCACTTCTTCAGGAATCCAAACTAAGCGAAATTACAGACAGAAAATTCCACTCCTTCCTGCCAAAATCTCTAGACCAAAAACTATTTCTCCCGGCCCACGGCTCGGCAGGCGGAACCGTCTCAGCGTTCAACTCAAACTTTTTCACTGTCCTATCCCACACAAACTATAACTTTGCCACCTCTATTAAACTCACATCTCTCGCCCACCCACACCCCTTCATCCTTACTAACATATACGCACCCGCATGCCATAACCTCAAACAAGCCTTTCTTGACGAACTAAAATCAATTAAGGAAGATGACAACACACCTTGGCTAATAGTTGGAGACTTCAACCTTCTCCGGTTCTCTCACGAAAAAAACAATCCAAATTTCCACCAACGAGAGGCCGATGCTTTCAACAACACGATCAACGAGCTAGCGCTTATCGAATTACCCCTGCTAGATAGAAGGTTTACATGGTCCAACAAACGATCGACGCCAACCTTAGAACGACTAGACAGAGCCTTCTTTAACCTTTCCTGGAACACCTGTTTCCCCAACACAATCCTGGACTAGCTTCCCAACACAATCCTGGCCTCGCTACCGCGCATCGCATCCGATCACGTCCCACTAATCCTACGCATCCAGACCCATGTGCCTAAGCCACGCCATTTTCGTTTCGAGTCCTCCTGGACACAAGCCACTGCCTGTCATCAAATTGTCCAAAAATGTTGGGCCCCCAAACCTCACACAGCACAACGATCAAACTCAGCTGCAACCCTGTCAAACGCCCTGAAAAAAACTCGATGCTCTCTCAAGCACTGGGCTTCAACACGACCCCCAGCCCACTCCCGCGAGGAGGCTTCAAAAAATATTATAAATTTACTTGATCTAAAAGAAGAAGCTAGGCCCCTCTCAAAGGCCGAATTCAGACTGGGATGTGTCGTCACAGAGGCTCTTCATTTAGCTGTAGCTGAAAAAATGAACTTCTGGAAACAACGTGGCAAAGTTCGCGCCGCAATCCACGGCGAGGAAAACACACAATACTTCCATGCTGCCGCCTCCCAGCGCCTACGAAAAAACACCATAACTTCTCTCCTCGTTAATGGGACGGAGTTCCACTCACATGACCAAAAAGCAACTATTCTTCGGGATCATTTCACTTCCATCCTTGGCTCACCTCCAACCAACACATGCCCATTACAACCACAACATTACTACCCCCACCCGCTACCCCAACTCCTCAACCTAGACACTCCCTTTACGATCGAAGAAATCAAATAGGCTTTTATGCAAATGAACTCCCTCGCTAGCCCTGGTCCGTACGGCTTCGGTCCCAAGTTCTATAAAAAATACTGGAATCTAGTTAAAACCCACATATTCTCTTTTATGACTGATTTCCAGAACCTCTCTGCCCAAACCGAATGCTTGAATAGAGCCCACCTAATCTTGCTGCAAAAAAAAGAACTCTCAAATACACCTGACGCCTACTAACCTATCTCTCTTCAGAATTGCCCCATCAAAGCAGTCGCAAAAGTACTCACCAACAGACTCAAACCGTTTGTCCCTCTACTTGTCCGTGGAAACCAGACTGGCTTTATCCCGGGACGATGCATCGCTGACAATTTCGTCTTCGCCGCAGACCTCGTTGGTGCTTGCCATTCACGAAAAGCCCCAACCATGGTCATTAAACTTGACTTCTCCAAAGCTTTTGACTCACTATCTGGGAAATCAATTCTCACCATCCTACGCTGCCGTGGATTCCCACCAAAATTTATAGCCTGGATTCAGGATCTTCTTTCATCTGGAAAAACGGCCGTCATGCTAAATGGTATCCCGGGAAACTGGATAAACTGCAAGAACGGACTTAGACAAGGAGACCCTATATCACCCTATCTTTTCATCATCGTGGCTGACCTCCTCCAACAAATGATCAATCAGGACTGCGACCCTCTACACCTCACACATCCCCTGTTCACACATCTACCACCGACAGTCCTACAATATGCTGATGACATACTTATTATCGCAAAGGCATCCAATGACGCAGCCCTACAACTCAAAAGCATTCTCCACAACTTTGCCTTGGCTACTGGCCTCATGATAAACTTCACAAAAACCACATTCGTGCCGATGCATGTTTGCCCCACACTTGCGGACTCAATTGCCGCGACTCTACTATGCACCACCTCAACCTTCCCCCAAATCTACCTAGGTCTACCCCTGGCCCCTACACGCCTCCTGCCTAACGCCTTTCTACCCATTATTGAACGATGCCGAAAATTTCTGACGGGCTGGCGAGCTAAACTTCTCTCCAAGGGAGACAGACTCATTTTGTTGTCTGCCGTCCTAGATTCCATCCTGGTATACTTCATGTCCGTCTTCCTCATTCCCAAAAGTGTTCTAAAAACCCTACTCTATCCGTCGGGCTTTCTTTTGGGCTGCGGAAGAAACATGCACCGGTGCTCAATGCTTAGTTGCCTGGAAAAATGTTTGTAAACCAAAAAAGTTTGGTGGCTTGGGCCTAAAAAATCTGCATGTTCAGAATAACTGTCTACTAATGAAATTTGTTGTCAAAGCACTACTCCCAGAACAAAACCCTTGGCTAGAATGGATCAGCATGCCACCACCCACCCCCCCCCCCCCCCCCACCCCCCAGCCCCTCTTTCCTCTGCCACACAATAAACCAGCAACTCCCAGCTCTGCACGCAATAACCTTTGTTCTTACAAACTCGGGCACCAACACCTACTTTTGGCTAGATACCTGGCTTCACCAACAATTGCTTGCTACTCTATTTCCCTGCCTATATTCGCATACCACCTCGCCTCTCGCTCGTGTGGCCGCTGTTTTGAACAACGGTTTAGAATCAATCCTATGGAACCGCCTAACAACTAATGCTGCTTCCGAGATGTGCTCGTTGTTGTCTCTCTTGCAGGATTTCCAGGTATCGCCAGGGCCGGACCAGCGCTTCCTTAACGGTGGCACGCGCTTCTCCACGCGGGCCGCCTACTAGCTGATCATGGGCGAAAATGAGGATGATATGCATGCAATTGCCATTTGGTCTTCATGCGTCCCCAACCGCGTAAAGATCTTTGCATGGCTCCTATCCCGTGGACGTCTTAACTCCAAAAGCAACCTCCTCCGAAAGCACACCGTCACAGACTCCCTTTGTCCACGATGTGGTTTCGACGGCGAGACCAGCTCACACATCTTCATCGACTGCCCGCTCGCTCAGTGAATTTGGTAAAGGATTGGACTCTCACCCTCCACTTCCATTGATGATCTATGGGATTGCCGTCTACCCGCCCAGGTGGATGCAACGATATGGCACTCTGTCCTCCTTATTATCTTATGGAAGATCTGGGATGCAAGAAATGCTATGACATTCAAGCAACAAAACCACCACAGTATCTCCACCTTGAAGCGAATCCTGGATGACTTGATGCTTTGGACGCACCGGATGAGAAAACCGGATCATAAACAGGCCACCCTCTCATGGCATTCCTACTTCTTTTCACGATTACACGTGCTTATGTAATTCACCTTTGTAATCAGACAAGTGTTGGGTTACAAAATGAGAAATATATTCAGGTGGGGAGCTCCCCCCCCCCCCGGTGATTTTTCAAAAAATAAATAAATTACAAAGCTACCATAAGACACATGAATGAGGTTAGACCATTCAAGGACATCAGACTTGTAGCTTGAGCGCACTGAAATATGAGCTTCAATTCAAGACAGGCTTCAGTAACCTGTCTTGAAGCTGAGATTTCGTGTGCAATCACCTAAGCTAGATAACATATACTTTACACTAGAATGTGAAGCCTGTCTTGAAGCTCGTCTTCAAGACAGGTTATCTGCGTTGCTTCAGCGTTGCCAAACAGTTAATTGGACCACCAGTGGAGAGGTTGGCGCAGTGGCTATCGACGGTGGATTTGATGGGGCAGCAAGGTCTGTCGACAGTCAAAGTGGCACTGTACTGCCCAAGTATTGTCTGGACTGAGTGATTTTTGAAGAATATGCAATAACTGTTGGATTAATCTTTACTGGATGGCTGAGTAAGTGACCACTGGAGAGATCAATAGGTGGCACCTTGTTATCGAATTCGACCCCTCTTAGACAGTGCTACCTGTCCACAATAGTCTGAAAGCATGTTAGCCTTACTGAATCAGACTTGCTTTGCTTGATGAGAATCATTGGAGGAGGATGCATTTTGGTTATACTTGCTCAATGATTTATTTTATGTGTCTCCTCACACACACAACTATATTTTGGGGGAGGATGCATTGATTTAGTTCAGGACTGTCCTTTATTAGACCGTTACTTTAACTGACTTGACTGGTTACTACTTATTGGCAGATGCCGAGTATTGGAACGTCCAATCAGATCAAATGCAGAATACCCGAGCATGCATTTTTACTGTGGGCTTGACAATGTACAAGTTCATAGCAGGTGCTTAACTCTGATATTAAAGGTAACAAGAACATAATAAATTTGAATCATCTGTATAGGGAAATGATATTTTTTTAGCACATGCTATTAAACTGCTACTTCCTCTTCATAAATATAAGATGTTTCAACTTTTTCTGAATCGGATGTATATAGACACGTTTTAGTGTGTTTGTTCACTCAGCTCAGTCCGTATATAGTCCATATTGAAATATCAAAAACATGTTATATTTGTGAATGGAGGGAGTATTTATTAAGCCAACAATCCAGAAACATACATATGGTTTGATGGCCTTATAGGTGTCCTTATAGCTTGTTCCTGAAGATCTGCCTCAGCAGAAGTGCTTGCTACACATCACATGTTTATAGCCTTATAAGCGTCCTAAAGATTACTGTGCCATACTCATGCGGTTTTCAGTTGCATTATGACACAACACTCTAGGTTTGAACTTCTAAAAAACTTTTAAGAATGCGTGTGATTATCATGTCCTGCTGGTACTAGTCCCACTGTATCCGTTTCACAAAACTTCCACAAACCCCAGAAGAAATAGATCTGTTCAAGGCCAAGCTTTGCAAAGCTCTTATCAAGGTTTGATGCAATGTATGAAGCTTACTCTTGGCTTAGTCTCTTAAATGAAGGAAGCACTTCATCACAAGTTTGGTAGTTTGATACTCCCTCCGTAAAGAAATATAAGAGCGTTTAGATAACTACTTAGTGATCTATAAATGCTCTTATATTTGTTAACAGAGGGAGTAGTATTTATTACAGATTCAGAAGTACTATTGAGAAAGCATAACCATAATACAAATTGATGAGGTCAAACCATGCTAAGAAGATCATGATTGTATTTTTCACCCAGCCTAATTTTGAGCCTCCAAACAGGCCATTTGCCTAGCAGCTTAGTGACAATGGGTAACACAGCTACCATAACACAAATTGCAATGGCCAGCCAGTGGAGACGTGGAGCCAGCACTGTGTATAGACCAGTTGAAAAAGCCGTAGTTGTTGCCGCGTATGCAAACCACATGAGCTTCTTAGTGAAGTATATGTAATGGGTCAAGAACTCGTAATCTTCCCACCTTGCCATGATGCATATGAAGGCCACAGAAAACGAGAAGCACATTGCTAAGGTGTCAGAGATCAAGAATGCCATAAATGCAACCTTCGAGTCATGACAGGAAGCCCCTCGCTATCACGAGCACTGCTATATCCTCCAGGCAGAGTGAAAGCAGCGGCAAAGGTGATTGTCGTAATGAGGATCGCCACTAATGAGGTATTGGTTGTGTATGTTTTAGTTAGTGACTTCACATTCTTCCTTGATTCATAAATTGCCAGTTGCTTGGCTTCCACGTAGAGGTTATGAAGAGCGGTAGCATCATGTGGATCAGCTTCCGACATACGCATGATTACTTCGTTCTGCATAAATTCTAGAGATAAGGTACACACACAGAGCTCACGTTGTAACAATAAAGCGTAGCTCTTCTACCATGTGAATAATAGTGTTATTCATAGTAGTGCATTGAGTTCAAAAAGTGTAGTGTGAAAAACTATAGACATTTGTATTTGGTTAAGCAATTAAACAATCAAAGAGGAGTGTATATATATATATATATATATATATATATATATATATATATATATATATATATATATATATATCACCTAACTACCTGCAAATCATTCTGGTGTTGTCTACTGCTGACCAGAGCTAGCACCATTGTTGCCGAGTCCCGAGCTATCGCTCAGTCTCATGGATGGTTTTATCATTAGTTACTTGCATAACAGAGGAAAGGGGTACAACCTACTAAAGTATTTTTCTTATTTGTAACAGTTCTATATGTTCCAGTATATTTAATTATAAAACACGTACGTACCCAGTTCACAGTCTTGACATGATGCATGTTGTTCGACAGTTCCCGGACTGCTGAACCAGAAAATTTGTCAATCACTGTCTTGTCTATATCCTTGCGGGACAGTAAAGCAGCAACCATCTTAGGATTGCACTTCTGGACCGCGTGATGTAGAGCGGTTTTTCCATCAATGTCTTGCATGTTGACGACTTTCCGGAGTTGTGTTGTCTCTGCTTCCAGGATAAATTCGACGAATTCCATATGATCTTGCTGTACAGCTTCATGAAGGCATGTAAACATATTTCCACGTGTATTGCGGTAAGGAGCATCTGGACAATGATGAAGAAGCTCTGTGGCAACATTAACATGGCCTCGAAATGCGGCAACGCAAAGGAGCGGATTACCCTTTTTGCTTATTTCGTATCCTAAAGAAGAATCATGTTCCAGCAATACTCGCAGTACGCCAACCTTGGCATAAATCACAGCCAGCATTGTTGGAGTATTCTCCGCCTCATCAGCTTCTGTGGCTAGCCAAGGCCGTTTCCCCATAATTTTTTTAGCAATGTCTGGAAACAAATCAAAACATGAATGATGGTTCACAGAAAGTTAAGTGATACAGGGGAGAAATGAATCTGACCTGAATTCCCGTTCCTTGCCGCAGCATGCAGAGCATTGCGGCTATTCTTTCCCCCATGAGCAGAATCAGGAATTTCCAGCAGCCTCTTGAAAACTCGCGGAAAATCTCTCATCACGGCGATGAACATGGGCGACTCATTGAAATTGGTCAGTGCTTGCGACAGCGCAGGCTCTTTTTCTATCAACTCCAGCGCAAGATCCTCGTGACCGTTGCGAATAGCATGGTGCAGTGCATTAAATTCATACTTGTCTTGTTGCAAGGTGGCCTGGTTCAGTTGTAGCTGATGGCAGCGTCCCAGTAAAAAAGAAGCCAGTGAAACATGGCCAAGCGTAACGGCTGAGATAAATGGAGTCTCCCACTCAGGGCCGGCCCTGGGGGTATGGCGGCGGGGCGACGGCCCAGGGCCCAGGCAAGGAGGAGGGCCCATGACAGAGTATATATCTATATTATAGCCAGCAAAAAATAGGTAAAAATAATACAAAAGAACTAGAGAAAAGAAATAAGATGGGCTAGGCCCATCAGATAGCTAGCAAGCCATCGCTGATCGATTAACGAACGCGAAGTCGTGAAGTGACACCGTGACTCACGCCAGTTGGCAGACAGACGACTGCTCGTTTTCCTTTTCCTTCGTAGGTTAGGTTCGTCAGGCGCCGTGACGCCCGTCGGCCTCCTCGCTCCGTCGCTCGGCGCCTTGCCGTGTCATCCTCGCCTCGCTTGCCGCTGGCCTGCTGCCCGCTGGAGCTGCACGCGTGGCGCGGCGTACGACAGTCCAGCAACCCAGCGGCCCGGCCATCCGGCATCCGGCAAGGCGGCACCGCGGCAATACGTATACAAGTATACATCCGACTGGCGACTACAAGTCTTGAAGTCTGCAACGCGGCCGTCCCCAATCCCTAAAGTACGTTTGAATGTTTCCATCCATGTTCCTCGGTTCCAGTCCATCCCCCAAACCCTAATTTGACAATTTCAGTACTTTATTTATTCTTTATTTAGTATTTAATTCCGTATTCAACTATACATCCATGATCCATCCTCCAATTTCAGTATGCATGAAGTTTTAAATTTTCTAATTCAATCAATCATTTTTTTTTGTCATTCTATGTACATGTCTAGGGTTCCAGTCATCCGATGTATAAATTCCTAATTCTTTGTATCCTCTTTTGATCTTTTCTTCATGATTTTAGGACATTAGCCTGCCATGTTACCTAAGAAGAAGCAATTATCGAGTGCTGAAACAAGAAGGAAAAAGAAAGAAAGTGATCCGAAAATTCTACCATTGAAGGATTCTTTGAATAAGTTCTTTACATCTTCAAGCAATGTTGATGTCATTGAAGAACAGGGGCAAGAAACTACTCCCGAAAAAACCTTTTTTGAAGCACTGAAGTATTATTGTTGTCGACGGAGTCAGTCTAATTTGGTTCTTATTTGAGGTAATTAATCATGTCATGTTAGTTTCATTTTGCGATTTTTTAGTATTATTGTTGTTGATGGAATCAGTTCGAATTTGGTTATTATTGTTCTCGATGAAGTCATTTGAATTATTATAGTCAATTTTTAAACTAAAGATATGTGACTAAAAGTTACTCTTAATAAGTCATATATATAACGCACACGCATACATATATATGGTCTTAGGACTTAGGACATAGGGGCCCATGTTGTCGAGTTCGCCTAGGGCCTCCCAAAACATAGGGCCGGCCCTGCTAGTTCCACTCAATGTTGACCTTTGCGAGGAGAGACTTCTCCCGTTCTATGACATCATTGCAGAATTCCAAGTGACCATGGATGGCGGCTATGTGGAGGCAATTGTTCCCCTGTGGAGTTGTTCCAAGTAGAATGTGTTAGGAATATGCAATTTGTATTCTCATGAGGCCATAGGCCGATATATATATATATATATATATATATATATATATATATATATATATATATATAGGTGTGGAACATATACAGGAAACCCCTTATACAACGGGATAAATACAAAGGGGTACATGACTTATATTATAACTCGAACACCCCTCCTCAAACTCATGGTGGATGAACAACACTGAGTTTGGAGAGATAAAAGCCATGTTGTGCTCTAGTCTGGGCTTTCGTCAGGAAATCCGCCAACTGTAACTCAGAAGGCACATACTGAAGAGCAATAACTTGACCTTGCACACCAGCGCGCACATAGAAAGCATCAACACCAATATGCTTGGTGAGCTCATGCTTCACAGGATCGCGCACAATGCTAATAGCACCTGTACTGTCAGATAAGAGCAGAGTCGGTGTAGTGACAGAAACACCAAAATCCTGAAGTAACCACCGTAACCAAGTCACCTCTGCCGTCAAAAGAGCCATTGCTCGCAACTCAGCCTCGGCACTCGAACGGGAAACTGCAATCTGTTTCTTCATCTTCCAAGCAATGAGAGAACCACCAAGAAAAACACAGTAAGCAGAAAGTGAACGGCGATCTGAAGGATCACTAGCCCACGTAGCATTCGAAAGGCCTGAAGCTGTAAAGAACTGGAGCGAGGAAAGAATAGACGGTGAGAGATCATGCCCCGAAGATATCGAAGAACACGAAGGAGATGACTATAGTGAACCGATGTGGTAGCAGAAACGAACTGACTCAGAATATGAACCGGATAAGAGATGTCCGGACGAGTGACAGCTAGATAGACAAGACTTCCAACAAGATGACGATAACGCGTCGGGTCAGGGAGAGGATCACCATCAGTAGCACGGAGGTGAAGATTGAGCTCCATAGGAGTCTCAACAATGCGCTCGTCAGTAAGAGCAGCACGGGCAAGAAGATCCTGGATATACTTTTCCTGGGATATAAAAAAGCCATCAGAGGTAGAAGAGACTTCAATCCCAAGAAAGTAGCGAAGAGGTCCAAGATCAGACATAAGAAACTGCTCACTAAGACGAGCCTTTACAAAGGCACTATACTCGGGGTCATCCCCAGTGATGATCATGTCATCAACATAGAGAAGAAGAAGAGTCCGACCACGAGGAGAAATGTGAACAAACAATGTTGGATCATGAGCACTTGCTGAAAAACCAGCGGCAGTAACCACAGAGGCAAAACGCTCAAACCAGGCACAGGGGGCTTGCTTAAGGCCATAGAGAGAGCGACAAAGACGGCATACCATGCCATCAGGAACAGAATACCCAGGTGGTGGATGCATGTACACCTCCTCACGTAGCTCACCATTAAGAAAGGCATTCTTAACATCAAGCTGAGAGATAGACTAGTGGCGTGCAGAGGCAACGACAAGAAGTGTACGAATAGTGGTCATATGGGCCACAGGAGCAAAAGTCTCATCATAATCACGACCATGCTCCTGCTAAAAACCACGAGCCACAAGACAAGCTTTGTGACGCTCAAGAGAACCATCGGAGCGAGTCTTAACCTTGTAGACCCACTTACAAGTGATGGGACAGACTCCGGGAGGAAGAGAAATAAGATCCCAGGTACCAGTGTGTTCAAGAGCAGCAATCTCCTCTGCCATCGCAAACTGCCATTCAGGATGAACAACAGCCTGACGATAAGAAGTCGGCTCAAGAACAGCAGCACCAGCGGTGGGAAATCCAAAGCGACCAATAGGCGGACGAGGACGAGAACACAAGCCATAAGTAGGCTGAGAGGAAGATGACGACTCATCCATAGAGGCATCCACATGTCGTGAACGACGAGTGAAATGCTGACGAAAAGATGGAACAATAGAAGGAGGAATCGCCAAGGTAGAATCGGGGGGTGGCGACGAAGAAGTCACCGGAGATGAAGGTGTAGAATCTGGTGACATGCTAGGAGAGGAGACCGAGGAAGATGGTGGCTACAAATTGACTGGAGGTGGAGAAGCAGAGGGAGTGGAACGAAGAGGCACAGGCTCGACGGGGGTGATAGGTGAGTCAGTAAAAGTGAGGAAAGAGATATCCTCCACTGAAAAAGTCGAGGAAGATGGGCGTGGGTAGAAGGGACGAGACTCATCAAAAGTCACGTCTCGAGAGATACGCATCCGACGACCGATAGGATCCCAACAACGATAGCCCTTATGCTCATCACTGTAGCCTAAGAAGACACACTCAACAGACTGAGCGGTCAGTTTGGTGCGTTTGCAAGGGGCAAGAAGAACATAGCAAACACAACCAAACAAGCGAAGCATTGAATAATCGGGAGAATGATCAAAAAGACGCTCGAAAGGAACACCACCCTGTAGAGCAGCGGAAGGCTGTATATTGATAAGATAGGTGGAGGTGGAGACGGCCTCAACCCAAAAATGAGGCAGGAGAGAGGCAACAATCATCAATGCACGAGCCATCTCAAGAAGATGTCGATGCTTTCGCTCAGCCACACCATTCTGAGCATGAGCACCAGGGCAAGAGAATTGAGAGAGAGTTCCTTGCTCAACAAGAACACCACGCAACATCTTAGAGATATACTCGCCAGCGGAGTCAGCATGAAAAATACGAATGGGTGAAGAGAAGAGTATGATTAGACAACACCTCACTACGAGAAGTCATGAAATAAAGCCATGTGTAACGAGAGAAATCATCTATGAAAATAATATAGTATTTATGACCACCTTTCGAAGCAAAAGGAGCCGGACCCCATACATCAGAATGGACTAAATCGAAAGGACGCTTAGACACTGACTCACTATGTGAATATGGTAACTAAATCTGCTTGCCAAGACGACAACCCTGACACTCTAAAGAGACATCTCCTGAGACAGACCCCAGAAGACCTCGACGAACTAAAGACGACAACCGAGAACCACACAGATGACCAAGTCGATGATGCCACTGCTTGAAGGAACCAGTAACGGAGGCGACTGAAGCGGAGGAACTGGCGATGGTGGTGGCAGCGGAAGGAACATGAAGCCAGTCCAACTCCCAAAGATCCTGAGAATCACGGCGGCGAGGGCCAGCCCCAACCAGAGTGTGCGTGCGACGGTCCTGGACAGAACAAGAGTCAACGTCAAGGATGACGTGACAACCAGAATCAGTAAGTTGACCAGCAGAAAACAGATTCATGGTAAGTCGAGGAACATGAGCAACATCAGGAACAGAATAAGAAGGAGTGGTAAGATTGCCTCTACTAGCAACAGAAAGTGGAGTACATCAGCAGTGAAGACATGAACAGGAGAATCCAGTGATCGAAGAGAGGACAAAGTGAAAGAATGAGAAGACATATGAAAAGAAGCTCTAGAGTCCAGAACCCATGGGGATGTACCTGACTGTGTAGAGGGCGGTTGCTCAGTGCGGGAAGCATCAGTCACAGAACCAACAGTACCCGTCGAGGAAGAACCTGAAGCCGCGAGCAGACGCTTAAGTTTCAGAATATCCTGCTCAGTCAAAGCAATGGCTGAAGCTGTCGAGGTAGATGACGAAGTCCCTGAAGATGATGATCGCGCCTTGTGCATGTGTTTCATCTTCGTGTAGCACCGGGACTCAATATGACCATCATTGTTGCAGTAATCGCAATGTGGACGGGGCGACCTGAGCCTCCAGAAGGAGTGGGCAAGAGCGGCGGAGCAGTCGAGTAAGAAGGGGTCGGTGCAGCAGGTGGCGTGGAAGAAGACCGAGTAGTGAGCACAGAGGGAACCTCCAACAAACCAGCACCACGTAAGCGATTCTCCTCTGCACGAATCTCAGAAAGCGCCTCCATGAGAGAAATACGGCCACGAGCAAACAACTGAGCACGCCGGGGCTCAAACTCCTTATGGAGCCGAGACAGGAACTCACAGACACGATGAAACTCCAAATTGGCCTAGACAGCCTGGCAACAGGGGCAAGTATGACAACCAACATTGCAGAGAGAATCAAGCTGGTGCCAGATAGCAGAACTTGTTGGGGATCGTAGCAGAAATTTAAAATTTTCTACGCATCACCAAGATCAATCTATCAAGTAATCTAGCAACAAGGGGAAGGGGAGTGCATCTACATACCCTTGTAGATCGCCAAGCGGAAGTGTTACAAGAACGCAGTTGGTGGAGTCGTACACGCAGCGATTCAGATCGCGGTCGATTCCGATCTAAGCGTCGAGCAACGGCGCCTCCGCGTTCAACACACGTACAACCCGGTGACGTCTCCTGCGCCTTGATCCAGCAAGGAGAGAGGGAGAGGTTGGGGAAGACTCCGTCCAGCAGCAGCATGACGGCATGGTGGTGGTGGAGGAGCGCAGGACTCTAGCAGGGCTTCGCCAAGCACTACGAGAGACGAGGAGGGAGAGAGGTAGGGCTGCGCCAAGAGGGAAATCAAATCATGTGTTGGGCAGCCCCCAATACCTCAAGTATATATAGGGGGAGGGGAGGGGCTGCGCCTGAAGGAAATATGCCCTAGAGGCAATAATAATGTTATTATTTTATTTCCTTATATCATGATAAATGTTTATTATTCATGCTAGAATTGTATTATCCGGAAACATAATACCTGTGTGAATACATAGACAAACTAAAACGTCACTAGTATGCCTCTACTTGACTAGGTTGTTAATCAAAGATGGTTATGTTTCCTAACCATAGACATGTGTTGTCATTTGATTAACGGCATCACATTATTAGGAGAATGATGTGATTGACATGACCCATTCCATTAGCTTAGCACCCGATCGTTTAGTATGTTGCTATTGCTTTCTTCATGACTTATACATGTTCCTATGACTATGAGATTATGCAACCCCCGTTTGCCGGAGGAACACTTTGTGTGCTACCAAACGTCACAACGTAACTGGGTGATTATAAAGGAGCTCTACAGGTGTCTCCAAAGGTAAATGTTGGGTTGGCGTATTTCGAGATTAGGATTTGTCACTCCGATTGTCGGAGAGGTATCTCTGGGCCCTCTCGGTAATGCACATCACATAAGCCTTGCAAGCATTACAACTAATGAGTTAGTTGCGAGATGATGTATTACGAAACGAGTAAAGAGACTTGCCGGTAACGAGATTGAACTAGGTATTGAGATACCAACGATCGAATCTCGGGCAAGTAACATACCGATGACAAAGGGAACAACGTATGTTGTTGTGCGGTCTGACCGATAAAGATCTTCGTAGAATATGTGGGAGCCAATATGAGCATCCAGGTTCCGCTATTTGTTATTGACCGGAGACATGTCTTGGTCATGTCTACATTATTCTCGAACCCGTAGGGTCCGCACGCTTAAGGTTTCAATGACAGTTTTATTATGAGTTTATGAGTTTTGATGTACCGAAGTTAGTTCGGAGTCCCGGATGTGATCACGGACATGACGAGGAGTCTCGAAATGGTCGAGACATAAAGATTGATATATTGGACGGCTATATTCGGACACAGGAAGTGTTCCGGGTGATTTCGGAGAAAACCGGAGTGCCGGAGGGTTACCGGAACCTCCCCGGGAGAATTAATGGGCCGTATGGGCCTTAGTGGAGAGAGAGAGGAGCAGCCAGGGTGGGCCGCGCGCCTCCTTCCCCCTGGTCCGAATTGGACTAGGAGAGGGGGGGCGACGCCCCCCTTTCCTTCTCCCTCCCCCTTCCTTTCCCCCTCCTAGTAGGAGTAGGAAAGAGGGGAGTCCTACTCCTACTAGGAGGAGGACTCCTCCTCCTTGGCGCGCCATAGGGCCGGCCGGCCTCCTCCCCTTTCTCCTTTATATACGGGGGCAGGGGGCACCCCTAGACACACAAGTTGATCCACGTGATCATTTTCTTAGCCGTGTGCGGTGCCCCCTTCCACCATAATCCTCGATAATATTGTAGCGGTGCTTAGGCGAAGCCCTGCGACGGTAGAACATCAAGATCGTCACCACGCCGTCGTGCTGACGGAACTCTTCCCCGACACTTTGCTGGATCGGAGTCCGGGGATCGTCACCGAGCTGAACGTGTGCTAAAACTCGGAGGTGCCGTAGTTTCGGTGCTTGATCGGTCAGGCCGTGAAGACATACGACTACATCAACCGCGTTGTCATAACGCTTCTGCTGTCGGTCTACAAGGGTACGTAGATCACACTCTCCCCTCTTGTTGCTATGCATCACCATGATCTTGCGTGTGCGTAGGATTTTTTTTGAAATTACTACGTTTCCCAATAGTGGTATCAGAGCCTAGGTTTTATGTGTTGATGTTATATGCACGAGTAGAACACAAGTGAGTTGTGGGCGATATAAGTCATACTGCTTACCAGCATGTCATACTTTGGTTCGGTGGTATTGTTGGACGAAGCGGCCCGGACCAACATTACGCGTACACTTACGCGAGACCGGTTCTCCCGACGTGCTTTGCACAAAGGTGGCTAGCGGGTGTCAGTTTCTCCAACTTTAGTTGAACCGAGTGTGGCTACGCCCGGTCCTTGCGAAGGTTAAAACATCACCAACTTGACAAACTATCATTGTGGTTTTGATGCATAGGTAAGATTGGTTCTTACTTAAGCCCATAGCAGCCACATAAAACTTGCAACAACAAAGTAGAGAACGTCTAACTTGTTTTTGCAGGGCATGTTGTGATGTGATATGGTCAAGACATGATGCTAAATTTTATTGTATGAGATGATCATGTTTTGTAACCGAGTTATCGGCAACTGGCAGGAGCCATATGGTTGTCGCTTTATTGTATGCAATGCAACTGCGCTGTAATGCTTTACTTTATCACTAAGAGGTAGTGATAGTCGTTGAAGCATAAGCTTGGCGAGACGACCATGATGCTACGATGGAGATCAAGGTGTCACGCCGGTGATGATGGTGATCACGACGGTGCTTCGGAGATGGAGTTCACAAGCACAAGATGATGATGGCCATATCATATCACTTATATTGATTGCATGTGATGTTTATCTTTTATGCATCTTATCTTGCTTTGATTGACAGTAGCATTATAAGATGGTCTCTCACTAATTATCAAGAAGTGTTCTCCCTGAGTATGCACCGTTGCGAAAGTTCTTCGTGCTGAGACACCACGTGATGATCGGGTGTGATAGGCTCGACGTTCAAATACAACGGGTGCAAAACAGTTGCACACGCGGAATACTCAGGTTATACTTGACGAGCCAAGCATATACATATATGGCCTCGGAACACGGAGACCGAAAGGTCAAACGTGAATCATATAGTAGATATGATCAACATAGTGATGTTCACCAATGAAACTACTCCATCTCACGTGATGATCGGACATGGTTTAGTTGATTTGGATCACGTAATCACTTAGAGGATTAGAGGGATGTCTATCTAAGTGGGAGTTCTTTAGTAATATGATTAATTGAACCTAAATTTATCACGAACTTAGTACCTGATAGTATCTTGCTTGTTTATGTTTGGTTGTAGATAGATGGCCCATGCTGTTGTTCCGTTGAATTTTAATGCGTTCCTTGAGAAAGCAAAGTTGAAAGATGATGGTAGCAATTACACGGACTAGGTCCGTAAGTTGAGGATTATCCTCATTGCTGCACAGAAGAATTACGTCCTGGAAGCACCGCTGGGTGCCAGGCCTGCTGCTGGAGCAACACCAGATGTTATGAACGTCTGGCAGAGCAAAGCTGATGACTACTCGATAGTTCAGTGTGCCATGCTTTACGGCTTAGAATCAGGACTTCAACGACGTTTTGAACGTCATGGAGCATATTAGATGTTCCAGGAGTTGAAGTTAATATTTGAAGCAAATGCCCGGATTGAGAGATATGAAGTCTCCAATAAGTTCTATAGCTGCAAGATGGAGGAGAACAGTTCTGTCAGTGAGCATATACTCAAAATGTCTGGGTATAATAATCACTTGATTCAATTGGGAGTTAATCTTCCAGATGATTGCGTCATTGACAGAATTCTCCAATCACTGCCACCTAGCTACAAGAGCTTCGTGATGAACTATAATATGCAAGGGATGAA